>NC_071530.1:152611294-152639584 GCF_026979565.1 Vidua chalybeata | reverse complement strand
TTTAAGAGATTTAAACCAAAATTAATGAATTTAGGCCTGGTTTAAGGGGTTTAGACCTGAATGAAAAGGTTTAGACCTGGTTTAAGAGATTTAAACCAAAATTAATGAATTTAGGCCTGGTTTAAGGGGCTTAGACGTGGTTTAAGGGATTTTGACCCGGTTTAAGGGATTGAAACTGAAATTAAGGAATTTGCATCTGGTTTAAGGGATTTTGACCTGGTTTAAGGGATCTAAACCGGATTTAAGAGATGTTGGACGTGGTTTAAGGGATTTAAACCTGATTTGAGGGATTTAGACCTGCTCTAAGGGATGTAGACCTGGTTTAAGAGATTTAAACCTGTTTTCAGGGATTTTGGATGTGGTTTAAGGGCTTGAAACCGAAACTAAGGGATGGAAACCTCAATTAAGGGATTTTGACCTGATTTAAGGGATGTAGACCTAGCCTAAGGGATTTAGACCTGAATTAAGGGGTTTAGACCTGGTTTAAGGGATTTTGGACATGGTTTAAGGGATTTAAACTGGTTTAGGGGATTTAAACCTATTTTAAAGGATTTAAACTTGAGTTAAGGGGTTTTTTTTACCTGCTTTAAGGGATTTAAACCAGGTTTAAGGGATTTTGACTTGGTTTAAGGGATGTAGACCTGATCTAAGGGGTTTTGACCTGGTTTAAAGGATTTTTGACCCACCTTAAGTGATTTAAACCTGGTTTAAGGGATACAGACCTGGTTTAAGGGATTTAGACCTGGTTTAAGGGATTTAAACCTTGTTTAAGGGATTTAAACCTTGTTTAAGGGATACAATCCTGGTTTAAGGGATACAGACCTGGTTTAAGGGATTTAAACCTTGTTTAAGGGATACAATCCTGGTTTAAGGGATTTAAACCTTGTTTAAGGGATATAGACCTGGTTTAAGGGATTTAGACCTTGTTTAAGGGATACAGACCTGGTTTAAGGGATACAGACCTGGTTTAAGGGATTAAACCTGGTTTAAGGGATTTAAACCTTTTTTAAGAGATACAGACCTGGTTTAAGGGATTTAAACCTTGTTTAAGGGATTTAAACCTTATTTAAGGGTTATAGACCTGGTTTAAGGGATTTAAACCTTGTTTAAGGGATACAGACCTGGTTTAAGGGATTTAAACCTGGTTTAAGGGATACAGACCTGGTTTAAGGGATACAGACCTGGTTTAAGGGATTTAAACCTTGTTTAAGGGATACAGACCTGGTTTAAGGGATTTAAACCTGGTTTAAGGGATTTAAACCTTGTTTAAGGGATACAGACCTGGTTTAAGGGATTTAAACCTTGTTTAAGGGATACAGACCTGGTTTAAGGGATTTAAACCTTGTTTAAGGGATACAGACCTGGTTTAAGGGATTTAAACCTTGTTTAAGGGTTATAGACCTGGTTTAAGGGATTTAAACCTTGTTTAAGGGATACAGACCTGGTTTAAGGGATTTAGACCTGGTTTAAGGGATTTAAACCTTGTTTAAGGGATACAGACCTTGTTTAAGGGATTTAAACCTGGTTTAAGGGATTTTTTTTTTTTTTTTTGGCCTGGTTTAAGGGATTTAGACCTGGCTTAAGAGATTTTTTTTCACCCAAAGCCCCTCAAATCCTTGGATTTCCCACTAAACCCCCCCTCATTCCCAGCGGGATCCCCCAAACCCCCCCCAGGCTCGCAGCCCCCGATGTCCCCTGTGTCCCCTCGTCACCAAAGGTGGCGTCATCGGGAAGTTCGGGGTTAATTACCGCTAATTAGGCTGGTGACGTGGGGCTGGTGGCACTTCCCGGTGCCACCTCGGCGCCACCTGGGCGCTGTCACGGGGCAAAGTCCTCGTCCCGCTGTCCCCAAGGGACCCGGAGCTGGGGACAGCGGGGACGGGGCGGGGGCGGCCGGAGTTTGGACATGGGGATGGACGTGGGGACATTGGGATGGACATGGGGACAGTGGGACATTGGGATGGACATGGGGACATTGGG
Source organism: Vidua chalybeata (assembly GCF_026979565.1). Lineage (NCBI taxonomy): Eukaryota > Metazoa > Chordata > Aves > Passeriformes > Viduidae > Vidua > Vidua chalybeata. The sequence goes on along the minus strand of NC_071530.1, from coordinate 152,637,604 downwards.
GATGGACATGGAGACATGGAGATGGACGTGGGGACATTGGGACATTGGGGACATTGGGATGGACATGGGGACAGTGGGACATTGGGATGGACATGGGGACATTGGGGATGGACATGGAGACATGGAGATGGACGTGGGGACATTGGGATGGACGTGGGGACATTGGGATGGACGTGGGGACATTGGGATGGACATGGGGACATTGGGGATGGACATGGAGACATGGAGATGGACGTGGGGACATTGGGACATTGGGGACACTGGGATGGACATGGGGACACTGGGGACATTGGGGACACTGGGATGGACATGGGGACAGTGGGACACTGGGATGGACGTGGAGACATTGGGATGGACATGGGGACATTGGGACGGACATGGGGACACTGGGATGGACGTGGGGACATTGGGACGGACATGGGGACATTGGGGACATGGGGATGGACGTGGGGACATGGAGACATTGGGATGGACATGGGGATTGGGATGGACATGGGGACATGGAGACATTGGGATGGACATGGGGACATTGGGATGGACATGGGGACATTGGGATGGACATGGGGACATGGAGACATTGGGATGGACATGGGGACATTGGGATGGACATGGGGACATTGGGATGGACGTGGGGACATGGAGATGGACGTGGGGACATTGGGACGGACATGGGGACATTGGGATGGACGTGGGGACATTGGGGACATGGAGATGGACAAGGGGACATTGGGATGGACATTGGGGACATTGGGATGGACATGGGGACATTGGGGACATGGAGATGGACATGGGGACATTGGGATGGACATGGGGACATGGAGATGGACATGGGGACATTGGGATGGACGTGGGGACATTGGGACGGACATGGGGACATTGGGATGGACGTGGGGACATTGGGGACATGGGGATGGACGTGGGGACATTGGGATGGACGTGGGGACACTGGGATGGACGTGGGGACATTGGGATGGACATGGGGACAGTGGGACACTGGGATGGACGTGGAGACATTGGGATGGACATGGGGACATTGGGATGGACATGGGGACATTGGGATGGACGTGGGGACATTGGGATGGACGTGGGGACATGGGGACATTGGGATGGACGTGGGGACATGGAGACATTGGGATGGACATGGGGACATTGGGATGGAAATGGAGACATTGGGATGGACATGGGGACAGTGGGACACTGGGATGGACACGGGGACACGGGGATGGACATGGGGACATTGGGGACATTGGGATGGACACGGGGACAGTGGAGACATTGGGATGGACATGGGGACATTGGGGACATGGAGATGAACGTGGGGACATTGGGGACATGGGGATGGACATGGGGACACAGGGATGGACATGGGGACATTGGGATGGACATGGGGACATTGGGGACATGGGGATGGACATGGGGACATTGGGACATTGGGGACATGGAGATGGACGTGGGGACACAGGGACACCCTGCCTCCAGCATGGGTGGACATGGGGACACGGTGACACCAGTGGCAGGTGGCCATGGGACACTGACAAGTGCCACCCTGAGCCATGGGGACACGCCGTGACACGTTGGGACACGGCGTGACACGCCACGTGGCACCGCGTGATGCCACCACTCCCCGTGACACCCCAGGACGTGTCACTCACCCCGTGCGGGTCCTGGGTCCTTCCTGGGGTGGCACCGGGGCGGGGGGTGGCATCACCCAGGTGACACCGCCACCCCCGGAGCAGCCGCGTGTCCCTGCCGAGGGAGTGGCACCAGGGTGGCACCGGGGCCGTGTGGAGAGAGGGGGTGGCTCTGGGGACAAATTCCAGCCTGGCAGCGCGGCACGGAGTGGCACCGGGTGACACGGGGTGACACGGCCCAGGGTGCCAGGACACTGCGTGGCACCGGGCCTGGCACAGCGTGGTGGGACACGGGGGGGGTCCCTGATGCCGTGTGGTGTCCGGCAAAGTGGCACGTGTGACGTGTGTGACACGTGCCACATGTGCCAGGTGTGCTGTGCCGTGGGTGTCACACGTGTGACACGTGTGACATGTGCCACGGGTGTCACACGTGTCACACGTGCTGGGCTGTGCCCTTGTCCTGGGAAGGGTGCAGGGACTAAGGTGACCCAAAAGTGACCCCTGGCACCCAAAGGTGTCCCCAGTGCCCAAAGGTGCCTCCAGCACCCAAAGGTGACCCCAGCACCCAAAGGTGTCCCCGGCACCCAAAGGTGACCCCAGCGCCCAAAGGTGACCCCTGGCACCCAAAGGTGACCCCAGCACCCAAAGGTGACCCCTGGCACCCAAAGGTGACCCCAGCGCCCAAAGGTGACCCTGGCACCCAAAAGTGAACCCAGTGCCCAAAGGTGTCCCCAGCACCCAAAGGTGACCCCTGGCACCCAAAGGTGACCCCAGCACCCAAAGGTGTCCCCAGTGCCCAAAGGTGTCCCCAGTGCCCAAAGGTGACCCAGAGCCCAAAGGTGTCCCCAGTGCCCAAAGGTGACCTCAGCACCCAAAGGTGACCCCAGAGCCCAAAGGTCTCCCCAGTGCCCAAAGGTGACCCCAGCACCCAAAGGTGACCTCAGCACCCAAAGGTGACCCCAGCGCCCAAAGTTGTCCCCAGTGCCCAAAGGTGACCCCGGCACCCAAAGGTGACCTCAGCACCCAAAGGTGACCCCAGCGCCCAAAGGTGACCCCAGCGCCCAAAGGTGACCCCTGGCACCCAAAGGTGACCTCAGCACCCAAAGGTGTCCCCAGTGCCCAAAGGTGTCCCCAGTGCCCAAAGGTGTCCCCGGCACCCAAAGGTGACCTCAGCACCCAAAGGTGTCCCCAGTGCCCAAAGGTGTCCCCAGTGCCCAAAGGTGTCCCCGGCACCCAAAGGTGACCTCAGCACCCAAAGGTGACCCCAGCGCCCAAAGGTGACCCCAGCACCCAAAGGTGTCCCCAGCACCCAAAGGTGACCCCAGCGCCCAAAGGTGACCTCAGCACCCAAAGGTGTCCCCAGTGCCCAAAGGTGTCCCCAGTGCCCAAAGGTGACCCCCACACCTGAGCCAGGGCCTCCCCAGCCCCCCAGGGTGACACAGGGTGACACTGCCACCCCACGGCTCTGGCCACCGGTGCCACACCCGGGGCTGGGTGTCCCCCTGTCCCCCACCCAGGGTGGTCCCGGTGCCCTTTGGGTGGCTGTCCCAAGGGTGCCCAGGTGGGGGTTGGTGACTTGGGGGTGTCCCAGGGCTGTCCCAGGTGTCCCTGTTGTGTCCCAGGGGTGTCCCAAGGGTGCCCGGGTGGGAGTTGGTGACTTGGGGATGTCCCTGGGGTGTCCCAGGGGTGTCCCGAGAGTGTCCTGAAGGTGCCCAGGTGTCCTGAGGGTGTCTCAGGTGTCCTGGGGGTGTCCCAGGTGTGTCCCAGGTGTGTCCCAGGTGTCCTGAGGGTGTCTCAGGTGTCCTGGGGGTGTCCCAGGTGTATCCCAGGTGTGTCCCAGGGGCGCCCCAGTGTGTCCCAGGTGTCCTGGGGGTGTCCCAGGGGTGTCCCAGGTATGTCCCAGGTGTCCCAGGGGTGTCCCAGGTGTCCTGAGGGTGTCCCAGGTGTGTCCCGGGGGTGTCCCTGTGTGTCCCAGAGGTGTCCCAGGTGTCCTGAGGGTGTCCCAGGTGTGTCCCGGGGGTGTCCCTGTGTGTCCCAGAGGTGTCCCAGGTGTGTCCCGGGGGTGTCCCAGGGGTGTCCTAGTGTGTCCCAGGTGTGTCCCAGGTGTGTCCCAGGTGTCCCGGGGGTATCTCAGGTGTCCCGGGGGGTGTCCCGGGGCTGTCCCGGGGCTGTCCCCCGGTGTCGCGGGGCTGTCGCGGGGCTGTGGCGGGGTGCGGGCCGGGCCCCGCGGGGTGAATGAATCGTTAACCCGGGCCAATCTCAGCCCGGGCCAATCAGGGCCGCGGCCCCGGGCGGGTTTTACAGCCCCGCTGTCCCCACGCTGTCCCCACGGCCACCGGCAGCGCCGCCGCCGCCGCCACCGGCCCGCCATGCCCTCGCCCTGGCTGCTGCTGGCCCTGGCGCTGCCCGCCGCGCTGGCCCTGCCCGCGGCCACGCGAGCCCGGGCGAGCCCAGAGGCGGCCCTGGTGGCCCTGGAGGCGCTGGTGGCGTCGGGCGAGGGACAGGTGTCCCGCGGGGCGCTGGGGGCCCTCGTGGCGCAGGTGGCCGGCCGTGCGCAGTGCCCGCGCGAGCCGTGCGGAGAGGTGAGACCGCGCCCGCGGCGACAGCGGCGGCGACAGCGGGGACAAAGGGGACAAAGGGCGGCTGGCACCGCGCGGCGGGGAGGGGAGCGGGCAGCGGGCAGCGGGGTGAAGCTTGTGGGGAGGGGGACAGGTGTGTCACCTGTGTCACCTGTGTCACCTGTGTCACCAGTGCTGTGTGTGCCACCTGTGTCACCTGTGTCACCTGTGCTGTGTGTGTCACCTGTGTCACCTGTGCCAGGAGTGCCGTGTGCACCTGTGCTGTGTCACCTGTGTCACCTGTGTCACCTGTGCCATGTGCGAGGTGGTGCCGTGTGCACCTGTGCTGTGTCACCTGTGCTGTGCTGTGTCACCTGTGTCACCTGTGCTGTGTGTGCCACCTGTGTCACCTGTGCTGTGTCACCTGTGCTGTGTGTGTCACCTGTGTCACCTGTGCCAGGAGTGCCGTGTGCACCTGTGCTGTGTCACCTGTGTCGTGTGTGCCGTGTGTGCTACCTGTGCCATGTGTGCCACCTGTGCTGTGTCACCTGTGTCACCTGTGCCAGGAGTGCCGTGTGCACCTGTGCTGTGTCACCTGTGTCACCTGTGTCACCTGTGCCATGTGCGAGGTGGTGCCGTGTGCACCTGTGCTGTGTCACCTGTGCTGTGTGTGTCACCTGTGTCACCTGTGCCAGGAGTGCCGTGTGCACCTGTGCTGTGTCACCTGTGTCGTGTGTGCCGTGTGTGCTACCTGTGCCATGTGTGCCACCTGTGCTGTGTCACCTGTGTCACCTGTGCCAGGAGTGCCGTGTGCACCTGTGCTGTGTCACCTGTGTCGTGTGTGCCGTGTGTGCTACCTGTGCCATGTGTGCCACCTGTGCTGTGTCACCTGTGTCACCTGTGCCGCGTGTGCTACCTGTGCTATGTGTGCCACCTGTGCTGTGTCACCTGTGTCGTGTGTGCCGTGTGTGCTACCTGTGCTATGTGTGCCACCTGTGCTGTGTCACCTGTGTCACCTGTGCTGCGTGTGCTACCTGTGCTATGTGTGCCACCTGTGCTGTGTCACCTGTGTCGTGTGTGCCGCGTGTGCTACCTGTGCTATGTGTGCCACCTGTGCTGTGTCACCTGTGTCACCTGTGCTGCGTGTGCTACCTGTGCTATGTGTGCCACCTGTGCTGTGTCACCTGTGTCACCTGTGCCGTGTGTGCTACCTGTGCTATGTGTGCCACCTGTGCTGTGTCACCTGTGTCGTGTGTGCCGTGTGTGCTACCTGTGCTATGTGTGCCACCTGTGCTGTGTCACCTGTGTCACCTGTGCTGCGTGTGCTACCTGTGCTATGTGTGCCACCTGTGCTGTGTCACCTGTGTCACCTGTGCCGTGTGTGCTACCTGTGCTATGTGTGCCACCTGTGCTGTGTCACCTGTGTCACCTGTGCTGCGTGTGCTACCTGTGCTATGTGTGCCACCTGTGCTGTGTCACCTGTGTCACCTGTGCCGTGTGTGCTACCTGTGCTATGTGTGCCACCTGTGCTGTGTCACCTGTGTCACCTGTGCTGCGTGTGCTACCTGTGCTATCTGTGCCACCTGTGCTGTGTCACCTGTGTCACCTGTGCTGCGTGTGCTACCTGTGCTATGTGTGCCACCTGTGCTGTGTCACCTGTGTCACCTGTGCTGCGTGTGCTACCTGTGCTATGTGTGCCACCTGTGCTGTGTCACCTGTGTCGTGTGTGCCGTGTGTGCCAAGCCATTTGTGCCACGTCACAAATGCCATCTGTGCCATGTGTGCCATGCCATGAGTGCCACCTGTCCTGTGTGTGCCACCTGTGCCGTGTGTGCCAGGACACTGGTGACATCCGGGTGTGCCAGGTGAAGGCAGGGCATTGGTGACATTCAGGTGCGCCAGGTGTGCCGTGTGCACCGTTTGTGACATGTCACGGTGTGCCACATGTCCTGTGTGTGTCACCTGTGCTGCGTGTGCCACCTGTGCCATGTGCCAGGCAATGCCGTGTGCACCTGTGCTGTGTCACCTGTGTCACCTGTGTCACCTGTGCCATGTGTCCTGTGTGTGCCACCTGCGCCAGGCTGTGTGTGACCGGCAGTGCTGGGTCATTGGTGGCACGTCACAGAGTGCCACCTGTCCCGTGTGTGCCACCTGTACCACCTGTGCTGTGTGCGCCACCTGTGCCACGCGTGCCACACGTCCCATGCCACCTGTGCCAGGCTGCGTTTTCCCTGCCATGCCCCTGTCCCCCCCCCCCCATCCCTCCCTGTCCCCTGCCACCCCTGACGCTGTCCCTTGTCCCCGCAGTGTCCCTCGGTGCCAGCGCTGCTGGCCCTGGCCGGGAAGGCCCCGGGTGGCACCGCCGGGCTCGAGGCCACCGAGCTGTCCTGGCTGGGGGCGGCCGTGGTGGCCACGCTCAGGGACCCCCCGGGCACCTGCGGGGACACTGATGGGGACATCCATGGGGACATCCATGGGGACACTGAGGCCACCGCGGCGTCCTGGGCCAGCCGTGTCCGCGCCCTGCACCAGGAGTTCGCCACCGATGTCACCAGCAATGTCACTGGGAATGTCACCGGTAATGTCACCGGGAATGTCACCATCACTGTCGCTGGCCGTGGTGGCCCCGGGCTGCGGGAGGTGGCCGAGCTGCTGGTGGCCATCGAGCCCAACTACCGCGGTGACACCGGCCACCAGGTGAGGGGACACGGGGACACGAGGGGATGTGGGGACATGGGGGGCATGGGGGGACAGAGGGACATGGGGATGTGGGGACATGGGGACACGGGACAGGGGGACATGGGGGATAAGGGGACAGAGGGACATGGGGGGACATGGGGGGGACATGGGGACACGGGACAGGGGGACATGGGGACATGGGGGGGACAGAGGGACATGGGGATGTGGGGACATGGGGACACGGGACAGGGGGACATGGGGGATAAGGGGACAGAGGGACATGGGGGGACATGGTGGGAGAGAGGGACATGGGGACATGTGGGTACATGTGGGGACATGGGGGGACAGAGGGACATGGGGGGACATGTGGGGACATGGGGGACATGTGGGACATGGGGACATGGGGGATAAGGGAACGGGGGACATGGGGACATGTGGGGCATGTGGGGACATGGGGGGGACAGAGGGACATGAGGGGACATGGGGGGACATGGGGACATGTGGGGATTAGGGGTTGAGGGGACACAGGGGACACGGGGGACACAGGGCATGGCCGCTGGTGCAGGGAGGTGACAGAGAGGTGACAAATGTCACACATGTGTCCTGGGGAGGTGACACACCTGTCACAGCCACCATTGCCCAGCCCCTCATGTCAAGGCAGCCATGTCCGGTGGTGGGGGTGACACGGTGACATTTGGGTGACCTGAGGGTGACACGGTGACATTTGGGTGTCACAGGCCTGCGTGGACGCTCGGGGGGTGCTGGCGGCCACCACCGGGGTGTCCCCAAGGGTGGGGACCGGACGGGTGCTGGTGGCACTCGGGGTCCTGGTGCTGCGTGGCCACCGCCTCTGCCCTGGGGACATCGGGGACAGCGGGGACACCCCCAGCCCGTGGTGTGGGGACACCGACAGCCGCTGTGGGGACATGGACGGTCACCGTGGGGACACCAACACCTGGCACTATGGGGACACCGGTGACCATGACACGCCCCATGAGGACGTGGACACCTGGCACAGTGACGTCGGCCCCAGGGACACCACCCATGGGGACAGTGACACCTGCCATGGGGACATTGAGTGCCACCACGGCCCCACGACCCCCAGCTCTGGGGACAGCGGTGACAATGTCACTGTCCCCACGGCCACCAACGGCACCGAGCCTGAGGAGCAGCTCAGCGTCACTGAGAGTGAGCAGGGACAGGGACAGGGGACAGGGACAGGGACAGGGACAGGGGTGGGGATAGGGACAGGGACAAGGACGGGGACAGGGATGGGGACAGGGACAGGGATGGGGACAGGGGACAGGAATGCGGACAAGGACAGAGCTGGGACAGTGTCCTGCTGTCCCCTGCCCCAACCTCTGTCCCCGTGTCCCCTGTCCCTGACCCCGTGTCCCCGTGTCCCCTGTCGCAGGGCACTTGCTGGGGACACTGTCCTATGTCCCCGTGTCCCCGTGTCCCCTGTCCCTGACCCCGTGTCCCCTGTCGCAGGGTACCTGCTGGGGACACTGACGGCGGTGGGGCTGGCGCTGGTGCCGCTGGTGGCGCTGGCCCTGGTGCTCTGTCCCCGCTGTCCCCTGTGCTCCCGCTGTCCCCACGGTGCCGGATGTCGCCGATGTCGCCGCTGTCGCCTCTGTCCCCGGCGCTGGTGGCGCCCCCTGCTGGACGGGCTGGCGGCCGGGGCGCTGAGCGGGGACGCGCTGCTGCACGTGCTGCCACAGGTGGGGACACCGGGGGACATCGGGGGGACAGCGGGGACAGCGGGGACATCGAGGGGACAGCGGGGACAGCGGGGACAGCGGGGACACCGAGGGGACAGCGGGGACAGCGGGGACAGCGGGGACATCGAGGGGACACCGAGGGGACAGCGGGGACACCGAGGGGACAGCGGGGGACAGCGGGGACACTGAGGGGACAGCGGGGACAGCGGGGACGGCGGGAGCACAGGGGACACCGGGGACACTGGGGACACCGAGGGGACAGTGGGGCCAGCGAGGACAGCGGGGACATCGAGGGGACACCGGGGACACCGGGGACAGTGGGGACAGCGGGGACATCGGGGACACCGAGGGGACAGTGGGGACAGCGGGGACACCGAGGGGACACCGGGGGGACAGCGGGGACATCGGGGACATCAGGGACATTGAGGGGACACTGGGCGGACAGCGGGAACATCGGGGACACTGAGGACATCGGTGGGACATCAGGGACATTGGAGACATCAGAGGGACATTGGGGACACCGGGGGGACACTGGGGACACCGGGGGACATCAGGGACACCGAGAGGACATCAGGGACATCAGGGGGACATTGGGGACATAGAGGGGACACCAGGGACACCGAGGGGACATCGGGGACACCGGGGGGACACGGGGGACGTCGGGGACACACGGACAGGGGGCACATGAGGGACACTGGGGGGACAGGAGGGACATTAGGGGGACATTGGGGGACATGAGGGGCACGAGAGGTGACATGGGGACATGGTGGGGACACGGTGGGGACATGGGGACCCCGGGAGGGACACAGGGGGACACATGGCGGGGGGGTGGTGGTGACACCGATGCCACCACCACGTGTCCCCTCGTGTCCCCAATAGGCGCTGGGGGTGCACAGCCACTCGGGGGTTGGTGACACTGATGCCACCACCACGTGTCCCCTCGTGTCCCCGCAGGCTCTGGGGGTCCATGCAAGGGGGGACATGCGGGGATGTGGGGGGAGGAGGTGACACTGATGCCACCTCGTGTCCCCTCGTGTCCCCGCAGGCTCTGGGGGTGCACAGCCACTCGGGGGGGGGGGGGGGGTTGGTGACACTGATGCCACCACCTCGTGTCCCCTCGTGTCCCCGCAGGCTCTGGGGGTGCACAGCCACTCGGAGGGGGGCAGAGGGAGGTGACACTGATGCCACCTCGTGTCCCCTCGTGTCCCCGCAGGCTCTGGGGGTGCACAGCCACTCGGGGGGGACGCACGAGGAGCACCACGCGCACAGCCCCCCCTGGGAGCTGCTGGCCGTGCTGGGGGGGCTCTACGGGGGCTTCGTCCTGGAGCGGCTGCTGGGGGGGCTGGGAGCGCCACCCGAGCAGGTGGGGACACTGGGGGGACATTGGGGACATTGGGGACATTGGGGGCACTGGGGACATTGGGGACATTGGGGACATTGGGGGCACTGGGGACATTGGGGACATTGGGGACATTGGGGGCACTGGGGACATTGGGGACATTGGGGGCACTGGGGACATTGGGGGCATTGGGGACATTGGGGATACTGGGGGCACTGGGGACATTGGGGACATTGGGGGCACTGGGGACACTGGAGACATTGGGGACATTGGGGACACTGGGGACAATGGGGACATTGGGGACATTGGGGGCACTGGGGACATTGGGGACATTGGGGGCACTGGGGACATTGGGGGCATTGGGGACATTGGGGATACTGGGGGCACTGGGGACATTGGGGACATTGGGGGCACTGGGGACACTGGGGACATTGGGGGGATTGGGGACAATGGGGACATTGGGGAAAATGGGGACATTGGGGACACTGGGGACATCAGGGACATCGGGAACATTGAGGACATTGGGGACATTGGGGACATTGGGGGGACATTGGGGACACTGGGGACACTGGGGACACTGGGGACACTGGGGACACTGGGGACATTGAGGACATTGGGGACACTGGGGACATTGGGGACATTGGGGGCATTGGGGACACTGGGGGGGCTGGGACCCCCCCCCAGGAGGGGGGGATGGGAGATTTTGGGGGCGATTTTGGGGTCCAGAGCCCCCTCCCCTCCCCCCGCAGGTGAAGGATGGAGACCCCGCCCCTGACCCCGCCCAGAGCACGCAGGAACTGACCAATCACGGTACGGCCCCGAATGCCCCCAAATTCTCCCCAAATCCCCCCCACATTCCCCCCAAAACCCCTCAAATCCCCCCAAAACTCCCCAAACCTCCCCGAGAGCCCCCAAAACTCCTTAAATGCTCCTGAAACTCCTCAAAATTCCCCAAATCCCCCCAAAACTCCTCAAATCCCCCAATTTTTCCCCCAAAACTCCTCAAATCCCCCAGAACCCCTCAAATCCCCCAAAACTTCCCAAATTCCCCCAAATCTCCCCCAAACCCCCCCAATTCCACTCCAAACCCCAAAAATCTTCCCAAACCTCCCCGAATCCCCCCAAAACCTCCTAAAAGACTTCCTAAAACTCAAATCCCCCTAAAACTCTCCAAATCCCCCCAAATATCCTCAAATCCTCCCGAAACTTCTCCAAATTCCTCAAATTCCCCAAAATCCCTCCCAAACTCCTCAAATCCGCCCAAAACTCTTCAAATCCCCCCACACCTCCTCAAATCCCCCCAAAATTCCCCCAAAACTCCCCAAATTTCCCCCAAAACTCCTTAAGTCCTCCCAAATTTCCCCCCCAAAATTCCTCAAATCCCCCCAGATTTTCCCCTAAGACTCCACAAATTTTCCCCAAAACTCCTCAAATCCCCCCAAAATCTCCCAGAATCCCCCCCACACCTCATCAAATCCCCCCCCAAAACTCCTCAAATCCCCCCAAAATCTCCCCGAATCCCCCCCCAAAAACTCCTCAAATTCCCCCCAAATCTCCCCCCCCCCCCCACGAAAATTCCTCAAATCCCCCCAGATTTTCCCCCAGGACTCCACAAATTCACAAATTTCCCCTAAAACTCCTCACAAATCCCCCCCCCCCCGCCCAAATTTCCTCCCTCTGACCTCCCCACGCCCCCCGGGTAAAAGGGAGCGGTTCCGACCCAGGTGGGACTCGAACCCACAATCCCCAGCTCCGGAGGCTGATGCCTTGTCCATTAGGCCACTGGGCCGGGCGCGGGCTCGCGGCGCCGAGCGCCACCTGGGGGCGCTCCCGGAGCCCACCCAGGAGCGCGCGGGGACAGAGGGGACAACGGGGGGACATTGGGGACACGGGGGGGACATTGGGGAGACACGGGGGGGACATGGGGGGACATTGGGGGGACATTGGGGGGGACATTGGGGGGACATTGGGGGGACATGGGGGGACATTGGGGAGACACGGGGGGGACATGGGGGGACATTGGGGGGGACATTGGGAGGGACATTGGGGGGACATGGGGGGGACATTGGGGAGACACGGGGGGGACATGGGGGGACATTGGGGGGGACATTGGGGGGACATGCGGGGACATTGGGGGGACATGGGGGACATTGGGGAGACACGGGGGGGACATGGGGGGACATTGGGGGGACACTGGGGGACATTGGGGAGACACGGGGGGACACGGGGGGGACATTGGGGGGGACATGGGGGGACACGGGGGGACACGGGGGGACATGGGGGAACATTGGGGGGACATTGGGGGGACATGCGGGGACATTGGGGGGACATGGGGGACATTGGGGGACATGGGGGGACACGGGGGGACACGGGGGACATTGGGGAGACACGGGGGGACACGGGGGGACATGGGGGGACATTGGGGGGGACATTGGGGGGACATTGGGGGACATTGGGGGGGACATTGGGGGGACACGGGGGGGACATGGGGGGACATTGGGGGGGACATTGGGAGGGACATTGGGGGACATTGGGGGGACACTGGGGGACATTGGGGAGACACGGGGGGACACGGGGGGGACATTGGGGGGGACATGGGGGGACACGGGGGGACACGGGGGGGACATGGGGGAACATTGGGGGGGACATTGGGGGGACATGCGGGGACATTGGGGGGACATGGGGGGACATTGGGGGACATGGGGGGACACGGGGGACACGGGGGACATTGGGGAGACACGGGGGGACACGGGGGGGACATTGGGGGGGACATGGGGGGACATTGGGGGGACATTGGGGGACATTGGGGGGGACATTGGGGGGACACGGGGGGACATTGGGGAGACACGGGGGAACACGAGGGGGACATGGGGGAACATTGGGGGGGACATGGGGGGACACGGGGGGACACGGGGGGACACGGGGGACATTGGGGGACATTGGGGGGACATTGGGGGGACATTGGGGGGACATTGGGGGGACATTGGGGGGACATGGGGGGACATTGGGGGGATACTGGGGGGGACATTGGGGGGACATTGGGGGGACATGGGGGGACACGGGGGGACCGGGGACATTGGGGGGACATTGGGGGACATGGGGGGACATGGGGGGACATGGGGGGACATTGGGGGGACATTGGGGGGACATGGGGGGACATTGGGGGGACATGGGGGGATATGGGGGGGACATGGGGGGACATTGGGGGGACATTGGGGGGACATGGGGGGGACATTGGGGGGATACTGGGGGGGACATTGGGGGGACATTGGGGGACATGGGGGGACATTGGGGGGATACTGGGGGGGACATTGGGGGACATGGGGGGACATTGGGGGGGCATTGGGGGGGACATGGGGGGACATTGGGGGGACATTGGGAGGGACATTGGGGGGACATGGGGGACATTGGGGGGACATTGGGGGGACATGCGGGGACATTGGGGGGGACATTGGGGGGACATGGGGGGATATTGGGGGGGACATTGGGGGGACATGGGGGGACATTGGGGGGACATTGGGGGACATGGGGGGGACATTGGGGGGATATTGGGGGGGACATTGGGGGGACATGGGGGGACATGGGGGGACATTGGGGGGACATTGGGGGGACCCCAGGTGACCCAGGGGTGTCCCTAAGGGTGTCCCCAGGTGTCCCCAGGTGTCCCGTGGGTGCCCTGTGGTGACCCCTGTCTCTCTCTTGTCTCTCCCCTGTCTCTCCCCCCGTCTGTCCCTCCGTCTGTCCCGTGTCTGTCCATCCCGTGTCTGTCTGTCCATCCCGTGTCTGTCCATCCCGTGTCTGTCTGTCCATCCCGTGTCTGTCCATCCCGTGTCTGTCCATCCCGTGTCTGTCTGTCCATCCCGTGTCTGTCCATCCCGTGTCTGTCTGTCCATCCCGTGTCTGTCCATCCCGTGTCTGTCCATCCCGTGTCTGTCTGTCCATCCCGTGTCTGTCCATCCCGTGTCTGTCCATCCCGTGTCTGTCTGTCCATCCCGTGTCTGTCCATCCCGTGTCTGTCCCGTGTCTGTCTCATGTCTGTCTGTCTATCCCGTGTCTGTCTGTCCCGGTGTATCCCGTGTCTGTGTGTCTGTCCCGTGTCTGTCCCGGTGTATCCCCGGTCTGTCTGTCTGTCTGTCTGTCCCGTGTCTGTCTGTCTATCCCGTGTCTGTCCATCCCGTGTCTCTCTGTCTCTCTGTCTGTCTGTCCCGTGTCTGTCTGTCTGTCCCGTGTCTCTCTGTCTGTCCATCCCGTGTCTCCGTGTCTGTCTGTCTGTCCCGTGTCCGTCCCGTGCCCGTGTCCGTGCGGTGGGTGCCGCGCAGGCGCGGGCCGCGCGCAGGCGCTGTTGCTGTCGGCAGGGGGCGCCGTGCACCGCCTGGCGGACGGGCTCGCGCTCGGCTCCGCCTTCGCCGCTTCCGGGAGCGCCGGGGCCGCCGCGGGGGCGGGGCTTGCGCTGCACGAGCTGCCGCGGGCTCTCAGTAAGGGGCGGGGCCTCGGGAGATGGGCGGGGCCTGTTCTGAAGGGGCGGGGCCTGGGGGTGCTCAGGGCCTCCCAGTGTCGCTGTCCCCACAGGTGACACCTGGCGGTTGGGGACAGGGCTCTGAGTGTGGCTGTCCCCTCACGTGTCACCTGTCCCGTGTTTGGGGAGCTGTCTCTCAGTGTCACTGTCCCCTCAGGTGACACCTGTCCCGTGTTTGGGGACAGGGCTCTCAGTGTCACTGTCCCCGCAGGTGACACCTGTCCCGTGTTTGGGGACACGGCTCTCAGTGTCACTGTCCCCGCAGGTGGCACCTGTCCCGTGTTTGGGGACACGGCTCTCAGTGTCACTGTCCCCGCAGGTGACACCTGTCCCGTGTTTGGGGAGCTGTCTCTCAGTGTCACTGTCCCCGCAGGTGACACCTGTCCCGTGTTTGGGGACAGGGCTCTCAGTGTCACTGTCCCCGCAGGTGACACCTGTCCCGTGTTTGGGGAGCTGTCCCTCAGTGTCACTGTCCCCGCAGGTGACACCTGTCCCGTGTTTGGGGACAGGGCTCTCAGTGTCACTGTCCCCGCAGGTGACACCTGTCCCGTGTTTGGGGAGCTGTCTCTCAGTGTCACTGTCCCCGCAGGTGACACCTGTCCCGTGTTTGGGGACAGGGCTCTCAGTGTCACTGTCCCCGCAGGTGACACCTGTCCCGTGTTTGGGGAGCTGTCCCTCAGTGTCACTGTCCCCGCAGGTGACACCTGTCCCGTGTTTGGGGAGCTGTCTCTCAGTGTCACTGTCCCCGCAGGTGACACCTGTCCCGTGTTTGGGGACAGGGCTCTCAGTGTCACTGTCCCCTCAGGTGTCACCTGTCCCGTGTTTGGGTAGCTGTCCCTCAGTGTCACTGTCCCCTCAGGTGTCACCTGTCCCGTGTTTGGGGAGCTGTCTCTCAGTGTCACTGTCCCCGCAGGTGACACCTGTCCCGTGTTTGGGGAGCTGTCTCTCAGTGTCACTGTCCCCGCAGGTGACACCTGTCCCGTGTTTGGGGAGCTGTCTCTCAGTGTCACTGTCCCCGCAGGTGACACCTGTCCCGTGTTTGGGGAGCTGTCTCTCAGTGTCACTGTCCCCGCAGGTGACACCTGTCCCGTGTTTGGGGAGCTGTCCCTCAGTGTCACTGTCCCCGCAGGTGACACCTGTCCCGTGTTTGGGGACAGGGCTCTCAGTGTCACTGTCCCCGCAGGTGACACCTGTCCCGTGTTTGGGGACAGGGCTCTCAGTGTCACTGTCCCCGCAGGTGACACCTGTCCCGTGTTTGGGGAGCTGTCTCTCAGTGTCACTGTCCCCGCAGGTGACACCTGTCCCGTGTTTGGGGACAGGGCTCTCAGTGTCACTGTCCCCGCAGGTGACACCTGTCCCGTGTTTGGGGACACGGCTCTCAGTGTCACTGTCCCCGCAGGTGACACCTGTCCCGTGTTTGGGGAGCTGTCTCTCAGTGTCACTGTCCCCGCAGGTGACACCTGTCCCGTGTTTGGGGACAGGGCTCTCAGTGTCACTGTCCCCGCAGGTGACACCTGTCCCGTGTTTGGGGACAGGGCTCTCAGTGTCACTGTCCCCGCAGGTGACACCTGTCCCGTGTTTGGGGACAGGGCTCTCAGTGTCACTGTCCCCTCAGGTGACACCTGTCCCGTGTTTGGGGAGCTGTCTCTCAGTGTCACTGTCCCCGCAGGTGACACCTGTCCCGTGTTTGGGGAGCTGTCTCTCAGTGTCACTGTCCCCTCAGGTGACACCTGTCCCGTGTTTGGGGAGCTGTCTCTCAGTGTCACTGTCCCCGCAGGTGTCACCTGTCCCGTGTTTGGGGAGCTGTCTCTCAGTGTCACTGTCCCCGCAGGTGACACCTGTCCCGTGTTTGGGGACAGGGCTCTCAGTGTCACTGTCCCCGCAGGTGACACCTGTCCCGTGTTTGGGGACAGGGCTCTCAGTGTCACTGTCCCCGCAGGTGACACCTGTCCCGTGTTTGGGGAGCTGTCTCTCAGTGTCACTGTCCCCGCAGGTGTCACCTGTCCCGTGTTTGGGGAGCTGTCTCTCAGTGTCACTGTCCCCGCAGGTGACACCTGTCCCGTGTTTGGGGACACGGCTCTCAGTGTCACTGTCCCCTCAGGTGTCACCTGTCCCGTGTTTGGGTAGCTGTCCCTCAGTGTCACTGTCCCCGCAGGTGACACCTGTCCCGTGTTTGGGGAGCTGTCTCTCAGTGTCACTGTCCCCGCAGGTGTCACCTGTCCCGTGTTTGGGGACACGGCTCTCAGTGTCACTGTCCCCGCAGGTGACACCTGTCCCGTGTTTGGGGAGCTGTCTCTCAGTGTCACTGTCCCCGCAGGTGACACCTGTCCCGTGTTTGAGGACACGGCTCTCAGTGTCACTGTCCCCGCAGGTGACACCTGTCCCGTGTTTGGGGAGCTGTCTCTCAGTGTCACTGTCCCCGCAGGTGACACCTGTCCCGTGTTTGGGGACAGGGCTCTCAGTGTCACTGTCCCCTCAGGTGTCACCTGTCCCGTGTTTGGGTAGCTGTCCCTCAGTGTCACTGTCCCCGCAGGTGACACCTGTCCCGTGTTTGGGGACAGGGCTCTCAGTGTCACTGTCCCTGCAGGTGACACCTGTCCCGTGTTTGAGGACACGGCTCTCAGTGTCACTGTCCCCGCAGGTGACACCTGTCCCGTGTTTGAGGACACGGCTCTCAGTGTCACTGTCCCCGCAGGTGTCACCTGTCCCGTGTTTGGGGAGCTGTCTCTCAGTGTCACTGTCCCCGCAGGTGTCACCTGTCCCGTGTTTGGGGAGCTGTCTCTCAGTGTCACTGTCCCCTCAGGTGACACCTGTCCCGTGTTTGGGGACACGGCTCTCAGTGTCACTGTCCCCGCAGGTGACACCTGTCCCGTGTTTGGGGAGCTGTCTCTCAGTGTCACTGTCCCCTCAGGTGACACCTGTCCCGTGTTTGGGGAGCTGTCTCTCAGTGTCACTGTCCCCTCAGGTGACACCTGTCCCGTGTTTGGGGACACGGCTCTCAGTGTCACTGTCCCCGCAGGTGACACCTGTCCCGTGTTTGGGGAGCTGTCCCTCAGTGTCACTGTCCCCGCAGGTGACACCTGTCCCGTGTTTGGGGAGCTGTCTCTCAGTGTCACTGTCCCCGCAGGTGACACCTGTCCCGTGTTTGGGGAGCTGTCTCTCAGTGTCACTGTCCCCGCAGGTGACACCTGTCCCGTGTTTGGGGACAGGGCTCTCAGTGTCACTGTCCCCTCAGGTGACACCTGTCCCGTGTTTGGGGAGCTGTCTCTCAGTGTCACTGTCCCCTCAGGTGACACCTGTCCCGTGTTTGGGGACACGGCTCTCAGTGTCACTGTCCCCGCAGGTGACACCTGTCCCGTGTTTGGGGAGCTGTCTCTCAGTGTCACTGTCCCCGCAGGTGACACCTGTCCCGTGTTTGGGGACAGGGCTCTCAGTGTCACTGTCCCCGCAGGTGACACCTGTCCCGTGTTTGGGGAGCTGTCTCTCAGTGTCACTGTCCCCGCAGGTGACACCTGTCCCGTGTTTGGGGACAGGGCTCTCAGTGTCACTGTCCCCGCAGGTGACACCTGTCCCGTGTTTGGGGAGCTGTCCCTCAGTGTCACTGTCCCCGCAGGTGACACCTGTCCCGTGTTTGGGGACACGGCTCTCAGTGTCACTGTCCCCGCAGGTGACACCTGTCCCGTGTTTGGGGACAGGGCTCTCAGTGTCACTGTCCCCGCAGGTGACACCTGTCCCGTGTTTGGGGACACGGCTCTCAGTGTCACTGTCCCCGCAGGTGACACCTGTCCCGTGTTTGGGGACACGGCTCTCAGTGTCACTGTCCCCGCAGGTGACACCTGTCCCGTGTTTGGGGAGCTGTCTCTCAGTGTCACTGTCCCCGCAGGTGTCACCTGTCCCGTGTTTGGGGAGCTGTCTCTCAGTGTCACTGTCCCCGCAGGTGTCACCTGTCCCGTGTTTGGGGAGCTGTCTCTCAGTGTCACTGTCCCCGCAGGTGACACCTGTCCCGTGTTTGGGGAGCTGTCTCTCAGTGTCACTGTCCCTGCAGGTGACACCTGTCCCGTGTTTGAGGACACGGCTCTCAGTGTCACTGTCCCCGCAGGTGACACCTGTCCCGTGTTTGGGGACAGGGCTCTCAGTGTCACTGTCCCCGCAGGTGACACCTGTCCCGTGTTTGGGGAGCTGTCTCTCAGTGTCACTGTCCCCGCAGGTGTCACCTGTCCCGTGTTTGGGGAGCTGTCTCTCAGTGTCACTGTCCCCGCAGGTGACACCTGTCCCGTGTTTGGGGAGCTGTCTCTCAGTGTCACTGTCCCCGCAGGTGACACCTGTCCCGTGTTTGGGGAGCTGTCCCTCAGTGTCACTGTCCCCGCAGGTGACACCTGTCCCGTGTTTGGGGAGCTGTCCCTCAGTGTCACTGTCCCCGCAGGTGACGCGCTGGTGCTGTCGCAGTCCGGCCTGGGCACACGGCGGGTGGTGGCACTGGCGGTGGCCGCGGCGCTGCCCGTGGTGCCGGGGGTGGTGGCCGGGCTGGCCCTGGGGGCCGCCCCCGCTGCCCGCTCCTGGCTCGCGGCCCTGGGCGGGGGCTTCCTGCTGCACCTGGCACTGTGCCACATGGTGAGGGACATTGGGGACATCGGGGACATTTGGGGGATTGGGGACATTGGGGTGATTGGGGACATTGGGGACATCGGGGACATTGGGGCTTCCTGCTGCACCTGGCACTGTGCCACATGGTGAAGGACATTGGGGACATCGGGGACATTTGGGGGATTGGGGACATTGGGGTGATTGGGGACATTGGGGACATCGGGGACATTGGGGCTTCCTGCTGCACCTGGCACTTTGCCACATGGTGAGGGACATGGGGACATCGGGGACATTGAGGGGGATTGGGGACATTGGGGTGATTGGGGACATTGGGGACATCGGGGACATTGGGGCTTCCTGCTGCACCTGGCACTGTGCCACATGGTGAAGGACATTGGGGACATCGGGGACATTGGGGACATGGGGGACATCGGGGACTTCGGGGAGATCAGGGACATTGGGGACATTGAGGGGGATTGGGGACACTGGGGACATTGGGGACATTGAGGGGGATTGGGGACATTGGGGACATTGGGGACATTGGGGGACATCGGGGACATCGGGGACATTGGGGCTTCCTGCTGCACCTGGCACTGTGCCACATGGTGAGGGACATGGGGACATCGAGGACATCGGGAACATCGGGTACATTGGGACATTGGGGACATGGGGGACATCGGGGACATTGGGACATTGGGACATTGAGGACATTGAGGGGGATTGGGGACATTGGGGACATTGGGGACGTTGGGGAACATTGGGGGACATTGGGGACATTGGGGACATTGGGGAACATTGGGGGACATTGGGGACATTGGGGACATTGGGGCTTCCTGCTGCACCTGGCACTGTGCCACATGGTGAGGGACATGGGGACATCGGGGACATTGGGGACATTGGGACATTGAGGGGGATTGGGACATTGAGGGGGATTGGGGACATTGGGGACATTGGGGTGACCCTCAGGTGTCCCTCAGGTGCTTGTGGGTGCCTGTAGCTGTCGCACAGGTACCCCTGGGTGTCCCCAGGTGACTCTCAGGTGTCCCAGGTGACACTTAGGTGACACTCAGGTGACACTCAGGTATCTCAGGTGTCCTGCAGATGACATTCAGGTGCCCCCAGGTGACTCTCAGGAGTTCCCAAGTGACTCTCAGGTGTCCCAGGTGATGGTCAGGTGTGCCCAGGTGACACTCAGGTGACTCTTAGGTGTCCCCAGGTGACTGCCAGGTGTCCCAGGTGACACACAGGTGACTCTCAGGTGTCCCCAGGTGACTGCCAGGTGTCCCAGGTGACACACAGGTGACTCTCAGGTGTCCCCAGGTGACTCTCAGGTGTCCCCAGGTATCTCAGGTGACACTCAGGTGACTCTCAGGTGACTCTCAGGTGTCCCAGGTGTCCCAGGTGACTCTCAGGTGTCCCGCAGGTGCCGGCCATGCTGTTGGTGCGCACGGGCAGCCCCTGGGCGCTGCTGGCGCTGCAGAGCGCGGGGCTGCTCGGGGGCTGGGGCTGCAGGTGACACTCAGGTGACACTCAGGTGACACTCAGGTGACACTCAGGTGACTCTCAGGTGTCCCAGGTGTTCCCAGGTGACACTCAGGTGTCCCGCAGGTGCCGGCCATGCTGTCGGTGCGCACCCCCAGCCCCTGGGCGCTGCTGGCGCTGCAGAGCGCGGGGCTGCTCTGGGGCTGGGGCTGCAGGTGACACTCAGGTGACACTCAGGTGACTCTCAGGTGACTCTCAGGTGACTCTCAGGTGACTTTCAGGTGACTCTCAGGTGACTCTCAGGTGTCCCAGGTGTCTCAGGTGACTCTCAGGTGTCCCGCAGGTGCCGGCCATGCTGTCGGTGCGCACGGGCAGCCCCTGGGCGCTGCTGGCGCTGCAGAGCGCGGGGCTGCTCGGGGGCTGGGGCTGCAGGTGACACTCAGGTGACACTCAGGTGACTCTCAGGTGACACTCAGGTGACTCTCAGGTGACACTCAGGTGACTCTCAGGTGACTCTCAGGTGTCCCACAGGTGCCGGCCATGCTGTCGGTGCGCACCCCCAGCCCCTGGGCGCTGCTGGCGCTGCAGAGCACGGGGCTGCTCGGGGGCTGGGGCTGCAGGTGACACTCAGGTGACACTCA
Organism: Vidua chalybeata; assembly: GCF_026979565.1. Lineage (NCBI taxonomy): Eukaryota > Metazoa > Chordata > Aves > Passeriformes > Viduidae > Vidua > Vidua chalybeata. The sequence continues at coordinate 152,616,453 of NC_071530.1, read as the reverse complement.
GGTGACACTCAGGTGACACTCAGGTGACTCTCAGGTGTCTCAGGTGACACTCAGGTGTCCCGCAGGTGCCGGCCATGCTGTCAGTGCGCACCCCCAGCCCCTGGGCGCTGCTGGCGCTGCAGAGCGCGGGGCTGCTCGGGGGCTGGGGCTGCAGGTGACACTCAGGTGACACTCAGGTGACACTCAGGTGACACTCAGGTGACTCTCAGGTGTCCCAGGTGTTCCCAGGTGACTCTCAGGTGTCCCGCAGGTGCCGGCCATGCTGTCGGTGCGCACGGGCAGCCCCTGGGCGCTGCTGGCGCTGCAGAGCGCGGGGCTGCTCGGGGGCTGGGGCTGCAGGTGACACTCAGGTGACTCTCAGGTGACACTCAGGTGACTCTCAGGTGTCTCAGGTGACTCTCAGGTGTCCCGCAGGTGCCGGCCATGCTGTCGGTGCGCACCCCCAGCCCCTGGGCGCTGCTGGCGCTGCAGAGCGCGGGGCTGCTCGGGGGCTGGGCGCTGCTGCTGCTGCTGGCCCTGGGCGAGCAGGAGGGCGAGCACTGACCCCCCCCGGACCTGCCGGCACCGGGAGCAGCACCTGGACACACCTGGACACACCTGGACACACCTGGTCGCACCTGGACACACCTGGAGGCACCTGATATTCTTGGAACACACCTGGACACACCTGGTCGCACCTGGACACACCTGGACACACCTGGACACACCTGGATATTCTCGGAACACACCTGGACCCACCTGGATATTCTCGGAACACACCTGGACACACCTGGAGGCACCTGGACACACCTGGAGGCACCTGGATATTCTTGGAACACACCTGGACACACCTGGAGGCACCTGGATATTATCAGAACACACCTGGAGGCACCTGGACACACCTGGACACAATTGGAACACACCTGGAGGCACCTGGAGACACCTGGAGACACCTGGACACAACTGGAACACACCTGGATACACCTGGACACACCTGGAGGCAGCTGGACACACCTGGATATACCTGGACACAATTGGCACACACCTGGACACACCTGGAGACACCTGGACACACCTGGACACAATTGGAACACACCTGGATACACCTGGACACATCTGGAGGCACCTGGACTCACATGGATATACCTGGGCACACCTGGAGGCATCTGGATACACCTGGATACACCTGAGCACACCTGGACACACCTGGATGCACCTGGATATACCTGAACACACCTGGACACATTTGGGGACCCCCGAGACCCCTCCCGGCATCGGGATCGGTGTCTGAACACAGCTGGACACACCTGGACACACCTGGGGACACCTGGACACACCTGGACACAGCTGGACACACCTGGGGACATCTGGACACAGCTGGACACACCTGGACACACCTGGGGACACCTGGACACACCTGGACACACCTGCACACAGCTGGGGACCCCCTCCAGAACATCCTTGGCCCCACCCCCCCAACATTGAGATCGCTGGAATTTGCACCTGAGCACACCTTGGCACACACCTGGGACACACCTGGGGACACACCTGGGACACACCTGGGACACACCTGGGGACACACCTGGGACACACCTGGGACACACCTGGGGACACACCTGGGACACACCTGCGGACACACCTGGGGACACCTGGGGCACACACCTGGGAACACCTGGGACACACCTGGGGACACACCTGGGGACACACCTGGGGACACACCTGGGCACACCTGGGCACACACCTGGGTCACACCTGGGGACACCTGGGGACACACCTGGGGACACCTGGGGACACACCTGGGGACACACCTGGGGACACACCTGGGACGCACCTGGGACACACCTGGGGACACACCTGGGACACACCTGGGGACACACCTGGGGACACACCTGGGGACACACCTGGGACGCACCTGGGACACACCTGGGGACACACCTGGGACACACCTGGGGACACACCTGGGACACACCTGCGGACACACCTGGGGACACCTGGGGCACACACCTGGGAACACCTGGGACACACCTGGGGACACCTGGGGACACACCTGGGGACACACCTGGGCACACCTGGGCACACACCTGGGGACACACCTGGGCACACCTGGGCACACACCTGGGTCACACCTGGGGACACCTGGGGACACCTGGGGACACCTGGGCACACCTGGGACACACCTGGGGACACCTGGGGACACACCTGGGACACACCTGGGACACACCTGGGGACACCTGGGGACACACCTGGGCACACCTGGGGACACCTGGGGACACACCTGGGGACACTCCTGGGGACACACCTGGGGACACACCTGGGACACACCTGGGACACACCTGGGGACACACCTGGGACACACCTGGGACACACCTGGGGACACACCTGGGACACACCTGCGGACACACCTGGGGACACCTGGGGCACACACCTGGGAACACCTGGGACACACCTGGGGACACACCTCCAGGACACCTGGGAACACCTGGGGACACCTGGGGACACCTGGGGACACCTGGGCACACCTGGGGACACCTGGGACACACCTGGGAACATCTAGGAACACACCTGGGGACACACCTGGGCACACCTGGGGACACACCTGGGGACACACCTGGGGACACACCTGGGGACACACTTGGGACACACCTGGGGACACACCTGGGACACACCTGGGCACACCTAGGCACACCTGGGACACACCTGGGACACACCTGGGCACACCTGGGGACATCTGGGGGCACACCTGGGGACACCTGGGGACACCTGGGACACACCTGGGAACATCTAGGAACACACCTGGGGACACACCTGGGCACACCTGGGGACACCTGGGGACACACCTGGGGACACACCTGGGACACACCTGGGACACACCTGGGGACACCTGGGGACACACCTGGGGACACACCTGGGACACACCTGGGGACACCTGGGGACACACCTGGGGACACCTGGGGACACCTGGGCACACCTGGGCACACACCTGGGGACACCTGGGGACACCTGGGGACACACCTGGGGACACACCTGGGCACACCTGGGCACACACCTGGGTCACACCTGGGGACACCTGGGGACACACCTGGGGACACCTGGGGACACACCTGGGCACACCTGGGCACACCTGGGGACACACCTGGGGACACCTGGGGACACACCTGGGCACACCTGGGCACACCTGGGGACACACCTGGGACACCGCCCCCACAACCCCCCCGGGGGTGGGGGGTGGGGCAATAAAGGCAGAAATGGAGCTGGAGCCTTGGATTTGGGCTTGGGGGGGACTGGGGGGGACTGGGGGGGACTGGGATATACTGGGAGGAGACTGGGATATACTGGGATATACTGGGATGGACTGGGATGGACTGGAGGGGGTACTGGGAGGGATTGGGAGGGACTGGGATGGACTGGGGGGACTGGGATGTACTGGGATGGACTGGGATGGACTGGAGGGAACTGGGGGGACTGGGAGGGGGTACTGGGAAGGACTGGGATGGACTGGGAGGGACTGGGATGGACTGGGCGGGACTGGGGGGAATGGGATATACTGGGATGGACTGGGAGGGACTGGGAGGAGACTGGGATGGACTGGAGGGGGTACTGGGAGGGACTGGGATGGTACTGGGGGACACTGGGATATACTGGGATGGACTGGGAGAGACTGGGAGGGACTGGTGGATATTGGGAAGTACTGGGAGGGACTGGCGGTACTGGGGGAGACTGGGAGGGACTGGGATGAACTGGGAGGGACTGGGATGAACTGGGAGGGAGTGGGATGGACTGGGAGGGACTGGGGGGCACTGGGGGATATTGGGAAGAACTGGGAGGGACTGGGATATACTGGGATGAACTGGAACGGACTGGGGGGGACTGGGGCGGTACTGGGATAGAACTGGGAGGGACTGGGAACTTTTTGGGGGGCTATGGGGTCTCTATGGGGTCCCGCCCCTTTTGGGGGGCGCCCAGGACCCCCAAATCCCCCCGAATTTCCCCCAAATCCCCCCGAATTTCCCCCAAATCCCCCCAGGGGCTCCTCCGGGGGTCCCGGGTTCGAGTCCCGGCTCCGCTGGAGGACCCAGCGTCTCTATGGTCGCCGAGGGAGCGGCCAGAGCGGCTCCAGGGACGCCGCCCTAGCGCCGCTTCCGGCCTCACTTCCGGCATCTCTGTGGTGGCGGCGGCGGCGGCGGGAGCGGGACGGGCCCGCGTGGGAGCGGTGAGGGAGAAGCGCGAATCTGGGGGGATTTTGGGGGGTTTTGGGGTGTTTTTGAGGGGTTTAGAGGGGTTTTGGAGGGTGAGGGGGAGTGAAGGAGGAGATTCGAGGGGTCTGGAGGGGTGGAGGGGCGATGGAAGGAGATGGGGGAGTTGAAGGGTCCGAGGGGAGTTTTGGGGGTCCGTGAGGGGAAAATGGGGGGACTGAGGGTGAGGTTTGGGGGGGGGTCTGAGGGGAAATTTGAGAGACTCTTTGGTGTCCATAGGGGGGTAATTGGGGTTGAGAGGCTTTGAGGGGGCCGAGGGGAAATTTAGGGGGTCCGTGAGGGGAAAATGGGCGGAATGAGGGAGGAGGTTTGGGGGGGGGGGGGGTCCTGTGAGGAAATTTGCGGGGTCTGTGGGGAAATTTGGGGGGTCCGTGAAGGGGGAAATGGGGGGGACTGAGGGGGGAGCTTTGGTGGAGTCCTTGGAGGGGTCTGAGGGGAAATTTAGGGGGTCTGTGAGGGGAAAATGGGGGGAAAGTGAAGGGGGAAATTTTGGGGGGCGCTTTGAGGGTGTTGAGGGATCCATGGGGACGAGATTTGGGGTGTTCTGAGGGGAAATTTGGGGGGTCTGTGAGGGGAAAATGGGGGGAAACTCAAGGGGGAGTTTTGGGGGTCCTGTGAAGGACTCTGAGGGGTCTGAGGGGAAATTTTGGGGTGCACGAGGGGGAAATGGGGGGGACTGAGGGGGGAGGTTTGGGGGGTCCTGTGAGGGGTCTGAGGGGAAATTTGGGGGGTCCATGAGGGGAAAATGGGGGGCACTCAGGGGTGGGGGTCTGAGGGGAAATTTTGGGGGTCCATGAGGAGGAAATTTGGGGAACCCCTGTGAGGGGTCTGAGGGGAAATTTTGGGGGTCCATGAGGGGAAAATGGGGGGGGGGAACTTAGGGAGGAAATTTTGGGGGGCACTTTGAGGGTGTTGAGGGATCCATGG
>NC_071530.1:152572601-152611094 GCF_026979565.1 Vidua chalybeata | reverse complement strand
TTTCCTCCATTTTTCTCCCATTTTTCCCCCATTTTCTCCCTTTTTCTCCCAATTTTTCCCAATTTTTTCATCCAATTTTTCCTCCATTTTTCCCATTTTTCCCCATTTTCCCCCCCAATTTTTCAAAATTTTTTCCTCCATTTTTCACAATTTTCCCCCCATTTTCTCCATTTTCCCCCCAATTTTGCCTGAATTTTTCACAATTTTTCCCCCCATTTTCTCCATTTTCCCCCCAACTCTTCCTCCATTTTCCCCCCAATTTTTTCCTCTTTTTTCCCCATTTTTCCTCAATTTTTCTCCCATTTTTCCCCCATTTTCTCCCTTTTCCTCCCAATTTCTCCCCCCAATTTTTCCTCCATTTTTCTCCCTTTTTTCCTCCATTTTCTCCCTTTTCCCTCAAATATTTCCCATTTTTCCACCATTTTCTCCCTTTTCCCCCCAATTTTCTCCATTTTCCCCCCAATTTTTCCTACATTTTCCCCCCATTTTCTCCATTTCCCCCCAATTTTTGGTCCATTTTTCCCCTTTTCCCCACCAATTTTTCCTCCATTTTTCACATTTTCCCCCCCAATTTTTCCCATTTTCCCCCCATTTTCCCCCATTTCCCCCCAATTTTCCCAATTTTTTCCCCCAATTTTTCCTCCATTTTTTCCCAATTTTTCCCCCATTTTTCCCCAAATGTTTCCCCAATTGTTCCCCCATTTTTCCCAATTTTTCCCCATTTTCTCCCTTTTCCCCCCAATTTTCTCCATTTTCCCCCAATTTTTCCTCCATTTTTCCCCCAATTTTTTCCCATTTTTCCCGCCAATTTCTCCTCCATTTTTCACAATTTTTCCCAATTCTTCCCCTCAATTTTTCCTCAATTTTTCACAATTCCCCCCCCATTTTCTCCCTTTTTTTCTCCATTTTCCCCCCAATTTTTCCTCCATTTTCCCAATTTTTTCCTCCATTGTTCCCCATTTTTTCCCCCAATTTTTCCCAATTTTCCCCCATTTTCTCCCATTTTCCCCCAATTTTTCCTCCATTTTTCACAATTTCCCCCCATTTTCTCCCTTTTTCCTCCATTTTCCCCCAATTTTTCCCCCATTTCCCCCCAATTTTTCCCAATTTCCCCCCCATTTTTCCCCCAATTTTTCCTCCATTTTTCTCCCATTTTCTCCCTTTTTCTCCCAATTTTTCCACCCAATTTTCCCCCCATTTTCCCCCAATTTTTCCTCCATTTTTCTCCCATTTTTCCCCCATTTTCTCCCAATTTTCCACCCAATTTTTCCTCCATTTTCCCCCCAATTTTCCCCCCATTTTCTCCCTTTTCCCCCAATTCTTGGTCCATTTTTCCCAATTTTTCCTCCATTTCCCCTTTTTTCCCCCAATTTTTTGTCCAATTTCTCCAATTTTTCCTTCAATTTCCCCCAATTTTTCCACCATTTCCCCCCTTTTTGCCGTTTTTTCCTCCCCCCCCATTCTCCTCCAATTTTTCCCTTTCCCCCCTCTTTTTCCCTCCATTTTTCCCAATTTTTCCCTATTTTTTCATCCATTTTCCCCAATTTTTTCCTCCTTTCCCCTTTCCCCCCAATTTTTTTTGTCCATTTTCCCCCAATTTTCCTGCAATTTGCCCCAATTTTTCCAATTTCCCCCCAATTTTTCCATCATTTCCCCCCATTTTCCCCTTTCCCCCCCAATTTTCCCCTATTTTCCCCTCCATTTCCCCCCACTTTTCCCCCAATTATTTCCTCCACTTTTCCCTTTTCCCCCATTTTTTTCCCCATTTTTTCTCATTCCCCCCCATTTTCCCCAATTTCCCCCTTTTTTCCTCCATTTTCCCCCTTTTTTCCCCAAATTTTCATCCATTTTCCCAATTTTTTCCTCTATTTTCCCCTTTCCCTCCAACTTCTTGTCCATTTTCCCAATTATTTCTTCCATTTTCCCCAATTTTTCCCCATTTTCTCCCCAATTTTCCCCGCATTTCCCCCCTTTTTTACAATTTTTTCCTTTTTTCCAATTTCTCCCCCGTTTTTCTCCGATTTCCCCCCCAATTTTTCTCCATTTTCCCCACTTTTCCCCATTTTTTCCCCCACTTTTCCCCGGTTTTTCTCATTTCTCCCCTTTTTCCCCAATTTTCCCCTTTTTCCCTCCATTTTCCCCCTTTTCTCCCAATTTTTTCATCCACGTTCCCAAACTTTTTCCTCCATTTTTCCCTTTTTTTCCCATTTTTTCCCATTTTCCCTTTTTTTCCTCCATTTCTCCTTTTTCCCCAATTTTTTTGTCCATTTTTCCCAAATTTTTCCTCCATTTTTCCCCATTTTCCCCCTATTTTTCCCAACCTTTTTTCCCCTTTTTCCCCATTTTTTCCCTTTCCCCCCCCATTTTCCCATGGGAAAACCCGGCTGGAAATTCGGGAATTGTGGCCAGAAATCCCAATCCCTTTGGAAAACTGGGATGGAAATTTTGGGAAAAGCGGCCGGAATTCCCATTCCCACTGGAAAACCCGGCTGGAAATTCGGGAATTCCCAATCCCGTGGGAAATCCGGGCTGGGAATTTGGGAATTCTGGGCTGGGAATTCGGGAATTCTGGGCTGGAAATCTGGAAATTCCAGGCAGGAAATTTGGGAATGCCGGGCTGGAAATTTGGGAATTCCCAATCCCATTTGGGAAATCTGGGCTAGAAATTTGGGAATTCCCGATCCCTGTTGGAAAATGGGCTAGAAATTTGGGAATTCTGGGCTGGAAATTTGGGAATTCCGGGCTGGAAATCCAGGAATTCTGGGCTGGAAATTTGGGAATTCTGGGCTGGGAGTTTGGGAATTCTGGGCTGGGAATTTGGGAATTCTGGGCTGGAAATTCCAGAATTCCAGGCAGGGAATTTGGGAATTCCAGGCTGGAAATTTGGGAATTCCGGGTTGGGAATTTGGGAGTTCCCAATCCCATGGGAATTCTGGGCTGGGAATTTGGGAATTCCGGGCTGGGAATCCGGGAATTGCGGGCTGGGAATCCGGGAATTCTGGGCTGGGAGTTTGGGAATTCCGGGTTGGGAATCCGGGAATTCCGGGCTGGAAATTTGGGAATTCTGGGCTGGGAGTTTGGGAATTCCGGGCTAGAAATTTGGGAAAACCAGTCTGGAAATTCGGGAATTCCCAATCCCTGTTGGAAAACTGGGCTGGAAATTTGGGAATTCTGGGTTGGAAATCCGGGAATTCCGGGCTGGGAATTTGGGAATTCTGGGCGGGGCGGGGAGTTTGGGAATTCCAGGCTGGAAATTTGGGAATTCTGGGCTGGGAGTTTGGGAATTCTGGGCTGGAAATCCGGGAATGCCGGGCTGGGAATTTGGGAATTCTGAAATCTGTGGGAAAACCAGGCTGGAAATTTGGGAATTATGGGCTGGAAATTCGGGAATTCCCAATCCCTGCTGGAAAACCTGGCTGGGAATTTGGGAATTCTGGACTGGCAGTTTGGGAATTCTGGGCTGGGAATTTGGGAATTCCGGGCTGGAAATTTGGGAATTCTGGGCTGGGAATTTGGGAATTCTGGGCTGGGAGTTTGGGAATTCTGGGCTGGAAATCTGGGAATTCCGGGCTGGGAATTTGGGAATTCTGGGCTGGGAGTTTGGGAATTCCGGGATGGGAATTTGGGAACTCCAGGCTGGAAATCCAGGAGTTCCGGGCTGGGAATCTGGGAATGCCGGGCTGGGAATCCGGGAATTCCGTGCTGGGAATTTGGGAATTGCGGGCTGGGAATCCGGGAATTGCGGGCTGGGAATTTGGGAATTCCGGGCTGGGAATCCGGGAATTGCGGGCTGGGAATTTGGGAATTCCGGGCTGGGAATTTGGGAATTCCGGGCTGGGAATCCGGGAATGCCGGGCACTCACGGCGGACGCGCGACTCCATCATGCTGCGGCTGCGCCACTCCAGCCTGGCCGGGGAGGGCGGAGCCCGAAATTCCCGGAGAGGAGATTCCAGGGAAAAAACAGGAATTCTCTGATCCCGGCGGGAACTCAACGGGAATTGTCTGATCCAGATGGGAATTCAGTGGGAATTTTCTGATCCCAGTGGGAATTCTTCAATCCAGGCGGGAATTCGGTGGGAATTCTCTAATCCCGGTGGGAATTCTCTGATCCCACTGGGAATTCGATGGGAATTCCCCAATCCAGGTGGGAATTCTCTGATCCCACTGGGAATTCGATGGGAATTCCCCGATCCAGGTGGGAATTCTCTGCTCCCACTGGGAATTCTCTGATCCAAATGGGAATTCAGTGGGAATTCCCTGATCCCAGTGGGAATTCTCTGCTCCAGGTGGGAATTCAACAGGAATTCTCTGATCCAGGTCAGAATTAACCGGGAATTCTCTGCTCCCACTGGGAATTCTCTGACTCCACTGGGAATTTGGTGGGAATTCTCTGATCCCGGCGAGAACTCAACGGGAATTCTCTGCTCCAGGTGGGAATTCTCTGATCCCGGCGGGAAGTCTTTGATCCAGGTGGGAATTCAATGGGAATTCTTTGATCCCACTGGGAATTCTTCGATCCAGGTGGGAATTCCCTGCTCCAGGTGGAAATTCAGCGGGAATTCTCTGCTCCCCCACTGGGAATTCTCTGCTCCCACCGGGAATTCTCTGATCCCACCGGGAATTCGATGGGAATTCTCTGATCCCACCGGGAATTTGATGGGAATTCTCTGATCCAGGTGGGAATTCGATCGGAATTCTCTGATTCCACTGGGAATTCGATGGGAATTCTCTGATTCCACTGGGAATTCGGTGGGAATTCTTTGATCCCGGTGGGAATTCTCTGCTCCAGGTGGGAATTCTCTGACTCCACTGGGAATTCAGTGGGAATTCTCTGATCCTGCCGGGAACTCAACGGGAATTCTCTGATCCCGGTGGGAATTCCGTGGGAATTCCCTGCTCCAGCCCTGGGAGGATTCAGGCCCCAGCTCCCGCTGGGAATGAGGACGGAGCCGCCGCCGCTCCAGCCGGGAATTCCGGGCGCCGCCAGTCCAGGAAAAACCCCGGAATTCTGGAAGCTTCCATGGGATCCGGCCTCATCCAGGTGGGAGCCGCCTCATCCCGGGATTCCTCCTCCTCCTCCTCTTCCTCCCGAGGCTCCTGAAAGGGGGAAAAGCTCTGAAATCCCCCAAAACATTCCCAGAAATCCCATCCCGCCCCTCTGGAATTCCAACCCCAGGTTTTTTCTGGAATCCCAATCCCAAAATTCCCCCCCCCCCCCCGGAATCCCAATCCCAAATTTTTCCCTCCTCTGGAATTCCAATTGGTTTGGATTTGGGGTTTCTTGGGATTTTTCCCCCCCCTCTGGAATTCAAATCCCTTTTTTTTCTGGAATCCCAATCCCAGATTTTTCTGCAATCCCCAATCCCAAATTTTTCCCTCCTCTGGAATCCCAATTTGTTTGGAATTGGGTTTTTTGGGGGTTTTTGGGGGATTTTTTTCCCCCCTCTGGAATTCCAATCCCAGATTTTGTGTTGTCCCCCCTGCAATCCCTATCCCAGATTTTCCTGGAATCCCAATCCCAAATTTTTTGTTTCCCCTTTGTAAATCCAATCCCAGATTTTTTCTGGAATTCCAATCCCAGATTTTTTCCCCCTCTGGAATTCCAATCTCAGATTTTTCTGGAATCCCAATCCCAGATTTTTCTGCAATCCCCAATCCCAAATTTTTCCCCCCTCTGGAATCCCAATTTGTTTGGAATTGGGGTTTTTGGGGTTTTTTTTGGGATTTTTTTCCCCTCTGAAATCCCAATTCCAGAATTTTCTGGAATCCCAATCCCAATTTTTTTTCCCCCCTCTGGAATTCCAATTGGTTTGGAATTGGGGTTTTTTGGGGTTTTTTTTGGGATTTTTTCCCCCTCTGGAATCCCAATCCCAGATTTTTCTGGAATCCCAATCCCATTTTTTCCCCACTCTGGAATTCAAATCCCATTTTTTTCTGGAATCCCAATCCTAGATTTTTCTGGAATCCCAATCCCAATTTTTTTTCCCCCTCTGGAATTCCAATTGGTTTGGAATTGGGGTTTTTTTGGTTTGTTTTTTTTTTTTTTTCCCCCCTCTGGAATTCCAATCCCAATTTTTTCTGGAATCCCAATTTTTCCCCTCCTCTGGAATCCCAATCCCAAATTCTTTCCCCCACTCTGGAATTCCAATTTGATTGGATTTGGGGTTTTTTTGGGATTTCCCCCCCCCCTTTGGAATTTCAATCCCTTTTTTTTTCTGGAATACCCCAATCCCAATTTTTTTTTTTTTTCCCCTTTTGTAAATCCAATCCCAGTTTGGTTTTTCCCCCCTCTGGAATTTTTATCCCAGATTTTTTTTTTCCTCCCCCTCTGGAATTCCGCTGTGCCATTAATCCAAACCCAAACTCCAGGGCCTTGTCCCAAATATTCGGCCCTAAAACCTGGGACAGGAGGGAGGGAATTTTTTTTTTTTTTTTTTTTTTCCAGGGCATGGAAAAACCGGGAAGGGAAAAATCCTGGGATTTGGGAGAGGGAAAAACAAAAAAAAAAAAAAAAAAAAAAAAAAAAAAGGAATTTTCAGGGAAAAAAAAAAAAAAAAAAAAATCCCATCCCGGGGATGACATTCCAGACTTTTCCAGGATCGTTCCCTGCCCTTGTCCGAGGACATTCCCGGGGATCCCGAGGGAATTTGGGAAGGAATTCCCACCCCGGGGGGTCCCGATCCCAAAAAATTCCCACCCCGGGGGGGTCTCGATCCTAAAAAATTCCCACCCCGGGGGGGTCCAAATCCTAAAAATTCCCGTTCCTGGGGGGGGTCTCGATCCTGAGGAATTCCCCCCCCCCCCCGGGGGTTCCATCCCAAATTTTGGATTTTCCCTCCGGGAATGGGGAAAAGGAGGGACAGGGAGGTCCCGGGGGGGGGGAGGGGCGGCAATGGAGGGGGGAGGTCCCGCCCAGGCCTCGGAGTTTCCCCGGAGTTTCCCCCTCCCCCTCCGCATCCTCCTCCTCATTCTGCATCCCAAATATTCCCAAATATTCCCGAATATTCCCAAATTTCCCCGAACTCCGCTCCCGCACTCACCGGGACGCGCCCGGCGCCGCTTCCGGGTGCGGAGGCCACGCCCACCTCAGGCCACGCCCACCCTAAGGCGCGTCCGCGGAGTGTCGAAGCCACGCCCCGTTGTGCTCTGATTGGCTGCGCGGGGGAAGGGGCGGGGCCGGCGAACGCCGCGCTGCTGGCGCCACCTGGCGGGTCGGGGGGGGAACGGCCCCGGTGTCCCCAAATTCCCCCCGATGTCCCCAAATTCGGTCCAGATGTCCCCAAATTCGATCCAGATGTCCCCAAATTCCCCCCGATGTCCCCAAATTCGGTCCAGATGTCCCCAAATTCCCCCGATGTCCCCAAATTCCCCCCGATGTCCCCAAATTCGGTCCCGGTGTCCCCAAATTCGGTCCAGATGTCCCCAAATTCCCCCCGATGTCCCCAAATTCCCCCCGATGTCCCCAAATTCCCCCGATGTCCCCAAATTCCCTCCGATGTCCCCAAATTCCCCCGATGTCCCCAAATTCCCTCCGATGTCCCCAAATTCCCCCCGATGTCCCCAAATTCGGTCCCGGTGTCCCCAAATTCCCCCCGATGTCCCAAAATTCGGTCCCGGTGTCCCCAAATTCCCCCCGATGTCCCAAAATTCGGTCCCGGTGTCCCCAAATTCCCCCCGATGTCCCCAAATTCCCCCGATGTCCCCAAATTCCCCCCGATGTCCCCAAATTCGGTCCCGGTGTCCCCAAATCCACCCCGATGTCCCAAAATTCCCCCGATGTCCCCAAATCCGGTCCCGGTGTCCCCAGATCCCCCCAGTGTCCCCAAATTTGGTTGGGATGTCCCCAAATTCCCCCCGATGTCCCCAAATTCCCTCCATTATCCCCAAATCCGGTCCCGATGTCCCCAAATCCCCCCCAGTGTCCCAAAATTCCCCTGATGTCCCCAAATTCGGTCCCGGTGTCCCCAAATCCCCCCCAGTGTCCCCAAATCCAGTCCCAGTGTCCCTAAATTTGGTTCTGATGTCCCCAAATCCCCTCCAGTGTCCCCAAATTCTGACCCGATGTCCCCAAATCCCCCAAAATGTCCCTAAACCCCCCCCCAGTGTCCCCAAATCCGGTCCTGGTGTCCCCAAACCCCACCCGGTGACCCCAAATCCCCTCAGTGTCCCCAAATCCCTCCTGATGTCCCCAAAATCAGTTCAGATGTCCCCAAACCCCTTCCAGTGTCCCCAAATCTGGTCTCAGTGTCCCCAAATCCCTCCCGGTGTCCCCAAATCCCTCCCGGTGTCCCCAAATCCGGTCCCGGTGTCCCCAAATCCCCCAAAATGTCCCTAAACCCCCCCAATGTCCCCAAATTCTGCCCCCAATGTCCCCAAATCTCTCAATTGTCCCCAACCCCCAGGAGGCCACAGCGGGTTTGGGGTGAAATCCTTTAATTGGGCGAGTCTGGGACACCACGGTGGCCCTTGGGGACATCTCCGTGTCACCGTGGTGGCCCTTGGGGACATCTCATCATCATGGTGGCCCTTGGGGACATCTCATCATCATGGTGGCCCTTGGGGACATCTCGGTGTCACCACGGTGGCTCCTTGGGGACATCTCGTCGCCGTGGTGGCCCTCAGGGACATCTCATCACCACGGTGGCTCCTTGGGGACATCTCGTCACCGTGGTGGCCCTTGGGGACATCTCATCACCACGGTGGAGCCTTGGGGACATCTTCTTGTCACCATGGTGGCTCCATGGGGACATCCCGGTGTCGCCACGGTGGCCCGTGGTGACCTCTTGGTGACCTTCTGGTGGCACATGTTGTCACCACGGGGCTCCTTGGGGACACCGTCCCACTGTCACCACAATGACCCTCAGGACCAGCCCATTGTCACCACGGTGGCTCCTCAAGGACACGGTGGCTTTTTGGGGACATCACCCCACTGTCACCACCATGATCCTCAGGACCACCCCACTGTCACCAAGATGGCTCCTTGAGGACACTTTGTTGTCACCACGGTGGCTCCTTGGGGACATCCCATTGTCACCACCATGACCCTCGTGACCAGCCCATTGTCACCACGGTGGCTCCTCAAGGACACTCCGTTGTCACCGCGGTGGTTTTTTGGGGACAACATCTCATTGTCACCATGATGACCCTTGAGGACATCCCATTGTCATCCCCGGTGGCTCCTCAAGGACACGGTGGCTTTTTGGGGACATCACCCCACTGTCACCACCATGATCCTCAGGACCACCCCACTGTCACCAAGATGGCTCCTTGAGGACACTTTGTTGTCACCACGGTGGCTTTTTGAGGACATCATCCCACTGTCACCACCATGATCCTCAGGACCAGCCCATTGTCACCAAGATGGCTCCTTGAGGACACTTTGTTGTCACCACGGTGGCTCCTTGGGGACATCCCATTGTCACCACGGTGGCTTTTTGAGGACATCATCCCACTGTCACCACCATGATCCTCACGACCACCCCACTGTCACCATGGTGGCTTTTTGGGGACATCATCCCATTGTCACCACCATGACCCTCGTGACCAGCCCATTGTCACCACGGTGGCTCCTCAAGGACACTCTGTTGTCACCGCGGTGGTTTTTTTTGGGGACATCACCGCACTGTGTCACCACAAGGACACCCCACTGTCCCCTGGAGGCCTCCCGGTGACCTCCCGGTGACGCGCCGGTGTCACCTGGCCGTCCCCGTCCCCTCGTGTTCCCGCTCCTTCCTCCGCTGCTCCTCCTCCTCCCTGTCCAGGTCCCTCAGGCGCCGCTCCAGCTCCTCGGGAATTGTCACCTCCAGCAGGTTCTCCATGCCCGCCTCCGGCTCGTCCCCGATCAGCACCTGGTGGGAGGGGACACCCCCAAAACTCCCGAAACCGCCCCGAAACCGCCGGGACCCCGCCCGGCCCCGCCGCCCCCCGGCTCACCTGGATCAGCTTCTGGCAGGTGCTGAGCACCTCGGGGTCCTTCTCCCAGGCGTGGAGCTCACGGAGAACCAGGTAGGAACCTCGGGATCTCAGGTGGAGCCGGCCGGGCTTGGTGGCCGCCAGCTGCTCGGGGACATCGGGGACAAAAAAGAGTTGGGAATTCTGGGATTTTGGGAGTGGGAGCCAAAATCCCTCGAAGAACCCGAAAAAGTTTTGACCTGGGCAGCGAAATTCGCTGTTGAAACCTCGGAATTCTTTGTGGAACGTCAAGAAGTTCTCACAGAGCTCCAAGGAGTCCTCAAAGAACCCCAGAATTGCGCACGGCACGACCAAAGTGTTCGTGGAAACCCAAAATTCCTCAAGGGAAGTCAAAAATTTCCTCAGGGAACCCCCAAAATTCCTGAAGGAACGGCAAAATTCCTCAAGGAACCCCCAAATAATCCTCAAGGAACCCCAAAATTCCTCAAGGAAACGTCAAAATTCCTCAAGGAACCCCAAATAATCCTCAAGGAACCCCCAAAATACCTCAAGGAACCCACAGAATTCCTCAAGGAACCCCAAAATTCCTCAGAGAACCCCCAAAATTCCTCATGGAACCCACAGAATTCCTCAAGGAACCCCAAAATTCCTCAGAGAACCCCCAAAATTCCTCATGGAACCCACAGAATTCCTCAAGGAAACTTCAAAATTCCTCAAGGAACCCCAAATAATCCTCAAGGAACCCCCAAAATCTGTCATGGAACCCCCAAAATTCCTCAAGGAACCCCCAAATAATCCTCAAGAAACCCCCAAAATTCCTCATGGAACCCCCAAAATTCCTCATGGAACCCCAAAATTCCTCAGAGAACCCCCAAATAATCCTCAAGAAACCCCCAAAATCCCTCATGGAACCCACAGAATTCCTCAAATAATCCCCAAAATTCCTCAAGGAACCCCCAAAATTCCTCATGGAACCCCCAGAATTCCTCAAGGAACCCCAAAATTCCTCAAGGAATCCCCAAATAATCCTCAAGGAACCCCCAAAATTCCTCAAGGAACCCCCAAAATCCCTCATGGAACCCACAGAATTCCTCAAGGAACCCCCAAAATTCCTCAGAGAACCCCCAAAATTCCTCATGGAACCCCCAAAATTCCTCAGAGAACCCCCAAATAATCCTCAAGGAACCCCCAAAATTCCTCAGAGAACCTCAAATTTCTGCAAGGACCCCTAATATTCCTCAGGGAACCCCCAAAATTTCTCAAGGAACCCTAAAATCCCTCATGGAACCCCTAAAATTCCTGAAGGAACCCCAAAATTCCTCAAGGAATCCCCAAATAATCCTCAAGGAACCCCCAAAATTCCTCAAGGAACCCCCAAAATTCATCATGGAACCCCCAAAATTCCTCATGGAACCCACAGAATTCCTCAAAGAACCCCCAAAATTCCACAGAGAACCCCCAAAATTCATCAAAGAACCTCAAATTTCTGCAGGAACCCCCAATAATCCTCAAGGAACCCCCAACATTCCTGAAGGAACCCCCAAAATTCCTGGAGGAACCCCCAAAATTCCTCATGGAACCCACAAAATTCCTCAAATAATCCCCAATATTCCTCAAGGAACCTTCAAAATTCCTCAAGGAACCCCAAATAATCCTCAAGGAACCCCCAAAATTCCTCATGGAACCCCCCAAATTCCTCAAGGAACCCCCAAAATTCCTCATGGAACCCCCAAAATTCCTCAAGGAACCCCAAAATTCCCCACCAGCATCAACGTTTCCAGCAGCATCTTGCGGATCTCCGGCTCCTCTTCCCGCCGGTGCTCCGGGGGGAGGTACTGCAGATCCACGGGGAGTTCTGGAACGGCAACAACCCCCCTTGGGAAATCCGGGAATATTCGGGACATTCCCAAAAATCCCGCAAAACACCCCAAAATCCCTGCTCACGCTCCATCTCCTCCTCGGGGAGCTCCTCGGGGCCGGCCAGCGGGAGCAGCAGGAACGGCAGCGCGTCCACCTCGGCGCTCAGCAGCCGCTCGTGGTTCTCTGGGAATTCGGGAATTTTGGGAATCTCATCCCGACCCCGCCCGTCGAATCGGGAAGAACCGGGATCGAGATGGATTTTCCCCAAAATTTGTTTGTTTTTTTTTTTCCCCCCCAATTTCTGCTTTTCCCGCTTTTTCCTTCTTTTTTCCCTGCCTTATCCTGGCTCCACTTTTCCGGGAATTTTGGGAATGTTTGGGTTCTCCCATCCCGCAGCCGCGGGGATGGGAATTCCAGCAATTCCAGGGGAATATTCCCAAAAATCCCAACCCGAGGCCGTTCCCTCTTCTCCCATGCAGAATCCCACGGAATTCCAGCATTTTAGTCGGGATTCCATGGAATTCCAGGATTTTAGCTGGGATTTCAATGAAATTCCAGGATTTTAGTTGGGATTCCACGGAATTCCAGGATTTTAGTTAGGATTCCATGGAATTCCAGGATTTTTACCAGGATTCCATGGAATTCCATGATTCTAGTTGGGATTTCAATGAAATTCCAGGATTTTAGTTAGGATTCCATGGAATTCCAGGATTTTTAACAGGATCCCATGGAATTCCAGGATTTTTAATAAGATTCTCTGGAATTCCAGGATTTTAGCTGGGATTTCAATGAAATGCCAGGATCTTAGTTGGGATTCCAAGGAATTCCAAGATTTTAGTTTGGATTTCAATGAAATTCCATTATTTTTCCATTATTTTATGAAATTCCAGGATTTTTAACAGGATTCCACAGAATTCCAGGATTTCAGTAGGGATTCCATGGATTTACAGGATTCTGGTTGGGATTCCCCAAAATTCCAGGATTTTACTTGGGATTCCAGAGAATTCCATGATTTTCCTCAGGATTCCTCATTCCCAGCTGGAATTGGGCCCTTCCAGGGATCCCAGGAATTCTGGGATGGGAGGGATTTAGGGACGATCCCATCCCAGCATTCCAAGGACCGGGACAATTCCCAAAATCCCGGGAATGCTCCGAGCTGGGAATTCCAGCGGCCAAAATTCCCTGGGAATTCCATCCTGGAATTGGGAATTCCGTCCCAAAATCCTCCGGGATCCTCAGCCCCACCCCACCCCCACAGGGATGGGAATTCCAGCTGGGAATTTTTCTGGAATTCCCAAATTCCCCAATTCCATCCCCAAATTTTTCTCTTCTGCTTCTCAACTTCCGTCAAGAAAATCCCACCAAAAAAACCCCAAAAAATCCCAAAATTTCACCTCGAATCCCTCAAATTTCACCCAAAATCCCCCAAATTCCCGATCCCAGAATTCCAAATTCCCAAATTCCATCACCAAATCCCCCAATTTCATCCCCAAATTTTTCCATTCCACTGCTCCACTTCGGTCCTGAAATTCCCAAAAAACCCCACAAAAAAAGCCCCAAATTTTCACCCCAAATTTCCAGTCCCAGAAGTTCAAATTCCCCAAATCCTATTCCAAAAATTTCCAGGGAATTTTTCCGGAGCCTCTCCCAGCAGGAGGATTCTCCCCAGCCCCGTTTTTCAGGGAATTCTGGGAATCCTCGGCCTCAGCCCCTGCCCTGCTTCCCGAGGCTGCAGATCCCAGAATTCCATCAATTCCGGGGAAATATTCCCAAAAATCCCCCCCCAAAAATCCCAAAAAATTCTCAAAAAAAAAATCCCCAATATTTCCCAAAATAGCCACAAAAAAGCTCCAAAAAATCCTGAAAAAATCCAACAAAAACTCCCAAAAAATCTCAAAAAATCCCTCAAAAAAAAAAATCACAAAATATTCGCAAAAAATCCCCCAAATAATCCAACAAAAACCCCCAAAACTTCTCAAAACACCCCCCAAAAATCCCAAAATATCCACCAGAAAAACCCCAAAAAAATCCCAAAACAAACAAAAAAACCACCCCACAAACACATAAAATTCTCATTAAATCCCCCCCCAAAAAATCACAAAAAATCCCCCAAAAATCTCGAAAAAAAATCTCAAAACCAACCAAAAAAAAAACAACAAAAAGCCCCAAAAATTTTAAAAAAGCCCCAAAATTCTGCAATTTTTACCGTGCTGGAAGCAGCAGTTCCTGAGCGCTCCCACCACTCCTCTCCTCATCACGGCCGAGTCCGGGCACCGCACCAGGGCCAGGAGCCGCCGCAGCACCCGCCTGAAAAACACCCCAAAAATCCCAATTCTGGCCTGCCTTGTCCAAAATAACAATAATCCCAAAACTTTCTTTAAAAATCTCTAAAAAATCCCCCCAAAAATACTCCAAAATTCAACAAAAAATCTCCAAAAACTCCCCCAAAAAATACTCAAAAATTCACCAAAAAATGCCGATATTGCATTATATAATATACCATACTATATGTTATATTATATTATATTATATTATATTATATTATATTATATTATATTATATTATATTATATTATATTATATTATATTATATTATATTATATTATATTATATTATATTATATTATATTATATTATATTATATCTTATTACATTCATACCTTATTATATTCATATCTTATTATATAATATTCTATTCATATTCTATTCATACCTTACTGTATCATATTATATTACATTACATTATGTTATAACATATCATATGATATCATATCTGCAATCAAAACACCCCAAAAATCCCAATTCTGGCCTGCCTTGTCCAAAATAACAATAATCCCAAAACTTTCTTTAAAAATCTCTAAAAAATCCCCCCAAAAATACTCCAAAATTCAACAAAAAATCTCCAAAAACTCCCCCAAAAATACTCAAAAATTCACCAAAAAATGCCAATATTGCATTAAATAATATACCATACGATGTTATATTATATTAATTACATATTATATTATATTATATTATATATTATTTATTATATTATATTATATTATATTATATTATATTATATTATATTATATTATATTATATCATATCATATCATATCATATTATATCTTATTATATTATATTCATATTCTATTCATATCTTACTGTATCATATTATATTACATTACATTATGTTATATCATATCATATCATATCATATCATATCATATCATATCATATCATATCATATCTGCAAACAAAACACCCCAAAAATCCCAATTCTGGCCTGCCTTGTCCAAAATAACAATAATCCCAAAACTTTCTTTAAAAATCTCTAAAAAATCCCCCCAAAAATACTCCAAATTTCAACAAAAAATCTCCAAAACTCCCCCAAAAAATACTCAAAAATTCACCAAAAAATGCCGATATTGCATTATATAATATACCATGCTATATGTCATATTATATTAATTTTATATTATATTATATTATATTATATTATATTATATTATATTATATTATATTATATTACATTATATTATATTACATTACGTATTTTATCATATTATATCATTCTATTAATTACATTATATAATATTATGTATGATACATGATATGTTATTGTATTATATCATTACATTTTTATTATAGTACAACATATTATATATTACATTAATTACATTAATTATATTAATTATATAACACACAATATTATACTGCTTATATTATATTATATTATATTATATTATATTATATTATATTATATTACATTAATCATATCACCTTATATCATATTATATCATATTATATCACATTATATCATATCTGCAATCAAAACACCCAAAAAATCCCAATTCTGGCCTGGCTTGTCCAAAATAATAAAAATCCCAAACAGAGATTGAAAAAGAAAAAAAAAATCCCCAAAAATTCTTTAAAAATCTCTAAAAAATTCCCCCAAAAATACTCAAAAATTCAACAAAAAATGCCGATATTGCATTATATAATATACCATACTATATGTTATATTATATTAATTATATATTATATTATATTATATTATATTATATTATATTATATTATATTATATTATATTATTATTTTGTATAAATTATATGTATATATATAATATATATACATAAATATAATATTACATTATACTATATATTTTACCACATTATATCATTATATTAATTACATTATATAATATTATATATTATATATGATGTGTTATTGTATTATATCATTACATTTTATTATATTATAGTACATCATATTACATATATAATTTATGTTATGTTATGTTATGTTATGTTACATTATATTACACTATATTATATATTGTATCATATAATATTTTTACATATTATATATGATATGATGTAATATGATATTGTATTATATTAATTATATTATTGTATTTTATATTATATCATAGTACTTATTACATATTATATTAATTACACAATATATTATATTATATTATATTATATTATATTATATTATATTATATTATATTATATTATATTATATTATATTATATTATATTATATTATATTATATTATATTACATTGTATTGTATTATATTAATTACATTAATTACATTACATTACATTACATTACATAGTACTACACCACACTACGTTACATTCCCACAAAGAATCCACACAACGCACAGCCCATAAAAAACCGCCCCAAAGCCCCCAGGGCCCCCGCGCTCCGCGTTCCCTCCGCCGGCCGCTCACCCCGAGGGCTCGAGCAGCGCGCTCCGCGCCTCGCCCGCCCGGCTCAGGTTGCAGAGCAGCGGCCCCAGCTCCGCCGGCGGCCGCGCCGCGCTCAGCGCCCGCAGCAGCGCCTCCGCCGCGGGGCCCAGCGCCCGCAGCACCCGCGCGGCGGCCGCGGCATCGCGGCTCAGGTTGGCCAACACGCCGCAGGCCGCCGCGGAGCCGGGCAGGAGCGCGGAGAGCCACGGCACGGCGGGGAGGAGCGGCTCCAGCGCGGCGGGCTCGGAGGATGCGTTCACCAGCGCGGCCAAGGCGGGCCGGGATCCACGCGAGGCCGAGGCGGCCAGGGCGGACAAGGCCGACAAGGCCGCGGGGTGTGCCGCGAGCAGCGCCCGGCCCGAGGCGCTGCCCGACAGCGCCAGAGCGGCCTCGGCCGCTTCGGGAGCGGCGGGGCAGGACGGGGAGAGCAGCGCCGTGAGCTCCGACAGCGCCGCGGACGCCGCCGCCTCGTTGTTGGCCTCCTCCATGGCCGCGGCCTCCTTCGCAACCGCCGCCATGGCCGCGTTGCTTGGCAACGGCGAGATGGCCGGGTGGAGCGGCCAATCAGCGCCGCGAATACAGGGAGGTGGAGGTGATTAGCCAATGGGGTGCGGGCACGCCGTCGGAAGGGAGGGAGAAAGGGGTGGTGGGAAGGGAGGGTTGTACGAAAAAGCGCCGTACGGGCTCCCACACGCGGGGCCAATTAGGCCACGGAGCCATGGACCGGTACGGTCAAAGCCGTGTCCGCTCGCGGGGCTTCGGCCGCCACCGGTACCGGCTGCAACGCTGGCTCCGCCATCCCCTCCTGTGCCGCCATGGTCGGGACGCAAAATGGCGGCGTCGCCTGGCAACCACCGTGATGGATAGGCCGAGCAGCCAATCAGCGCCGCGAAACACGGGGCGGTAAACAGGTAAACCAATGGGATGCGGCTGTGGTGCCGGAAGGGGAAGGGCTTTGGCAGACAGGGATTGTGGGAAGGACGGCTGTACGGAAAGGAGCGGCGCGGCCCCTCAGGCAGGGCCCAGGTGAGGCCTGAAACACAAAACCAGCGCTGGGGCCTCTCTGAATCTCTTAAACCAGGCCTAAATCCCTTACCTCAGCTTGGAATCCCCTAGTTCAGGCCTAAATCCCTTAAATCATCTTGAAATCCCCTAAATCAGGACCGAATCCCCCAAATAAATCCCTGAAACCAGCTTAAAATCATGTCATTCAGGCCTAAAATCCCTTACCTCAGCTTGGAATCCCTTAAGCCAGGCCCAAATTCCACAAACCAGGCCTGAATCCTTAAAGCGGGTCAAAATTCCTGGGTGACACCAAACCCTGGGTGACACCAAACCTTTGGGGACACCAAACCCTGGGTGACACCAAACCCTGGGTGACACCAAACCTTTGGGTGACACCAAACCTTTGGGTGACACCAAACCCTGGGTGACACCAAACCCTTGGGGACACCAAACCTTTGGGTGACACCAAACCCTGGGTGACACCAAACCTTTGGGGACACCAAACCTTTGGGGACACCAAACCCTGGGTGACACCAAACCCTGGGTGACACCAAACCCTGGGTGACACCAAACCTTTGGGTGACACCAAACCCTGGGTGACACCAAACCCTGGGTGACACCAAACCTTTGGGGACACCAAACCTTTGGGTGACACCAAACCTTTGGGGACACCAAACCTTTGGGGACACCAAACCCTGGGTGACACCAAACCTTTGGGGACACCAAACTCCGGGTGACACCAAACCCTGGGTGACACCAAACCTTTGGGCACACCAAACCTTTGGGTGACACCAAACCCTGGGTGACACCAAACCTTTGGGTGACACCAAACCCTGGGTGACACCAAACCTTTGGGTGACACCAAACCCTTGGGGACACCAAACCCTGGGTGACACCAAACCCTTGGGTGACACCAAACCCTGGGTGACACCAAACCCTGGGTGACACCAAACCTTTGGGTGACACCAAACCCTGGGTGACACCAAACCCTGGGTGACACCAAACCCTGGGTGACACCAAACCTTTGGGTGACACCAAACCTTTGGGGACACCAAACCTTTGGGGACACCAAACCCTTGGGGACACCAAACCTTTGGGGACACCAAACCCTGGGTGACACCAAACCTTTGGGTGACACCAAACCTTTGGGTGACACCAAACCCTGGGTGACACCAAACCTTTGGGTGACACCAAACCCTGGGTGACACCAAACCCTGGGTGACACCAAACTCCGGGTGACACCAAACCCTGGGTGACACCAAACCCTGGGTGACACCAAACCTTTGGGGACACCAAACCCTGGGTGACACCAAACCTTTGGGGACACCAAACCCTGGGTGACACCAAACCTTTGGGGACACCAAACCTTTGGGTGACACCAAACCCTGGGTGACACCAAACCCTGGGTGACACCAAACCTTTGGGTGACACCAAACCCTGGGTGACACCAAACCCTGGGTGACACCAAACCTTTGGGTGACACCAAACCCTGGGTGACACCAAACCCTGGGTGACACCAAACCCTGGGTGACACCAAACCTTTGGGTGACACCAAACCCTGGGTGACACCAAACCTTTGGGTGACACCAAACCCTGGGTGACACCAAACCTTTGGGGACACCAAACCTTTGGGGACACCAAACCCTGGGTGACACCAAACCTTTGGGTGACACCAAACCCTGGGTGACACCAAACCCTGGGTGACACCAAACCTTTGGGGACACCAAACCCTGGGTGACACCAAACCTTTGGTGACACCAAACCCTGGGTGACACCAAACCTTTGGGGACACCAAACCTTTGGGGACACCAAGCCCTGGGTGACACCAAACCTTTGGGGACACCAAACCTTTGGGTGACACCAAACCTTTGGGGACACCAAACCCTGGGTGACACCAAACCTTTGGGGACACCAAACCTTTGGGTGACACCAAACCTTTGGGTGACACCAAACCTTTGGGGACACCAAACCCTTGGTGACACCAAACCCTGGGTGACACCAAACCTTTGGGTGACACCAAACCTTTGGGTGACACCAAACCTTTGGGTGACACCAAACCCTGGGTGACACCAAACCTTTGGGTGACACCAAACCTTTGGGGACACCAAACCTTTGGGGACACCAAGCCCTGGGTGACACCAAACCTTTGGGGACACCAAACCCTGGGTGACACCAAACCCTGGGTGACACCAAACCCTGGGTGACACCAAACCTTTGGGTGACACCAAACCTTTGGGTGACACCAAACCCTGGGTGACACCAAACCTTTGGGTGACACCAAACCTTTGGGGACACCAAACCTTTGGGGACACCAAACCTTTGGGTGACACCAAACCCTGGGTGACACCAAACCCTGGGTGACACCAAACCTTTGGGTGACACCAAACCTTTGGGTGACACCAAACCTTTGGGGACACCAAACCTTTGGGGACACCAAGCCCTGGGTGACACCAAACCACGCAAACACCAAATGTCCAACGACGGCGCTGGATTTTCCAGGTTTTCCTTTCCTCCCTCCCTTTCCCGTCGTCCCTTTCCCCAAATCCCCCGAGCGATCCCGCCGGGAATTGTCCCCAGCCGGGTTGGGACAGCTGTGGGACGCGTCCCCCGGCCACGGGCTGAAGGAACACCACGATCCTGAAGGTCCCTCCAAAGCCAACCATCCCGGAATTCCACGGGGACGGAAAACACGGCGAGGGAAAGAGGAGAAATTGGGGGTAAAGCAGAGGATAAAGGGATTTCCCAATGGATAAAGGAATTTTCCCATGGATGAAGGGATTTTCCCGTGGATAAAGGGATTTTCCAATGAATAAAGGGATTTTTCCCATGGGTAAAGGAATTTTCCCAGGGATAAAGGGATTTTCCCGTGGATAAAAGGAATTTCCCCATGGATAAAGGGATTTCCCAATGGATAAAGGGATTTTCCTAGGGATAAAGGGATTTTCCCGTGGATAAAGGGATTTTTCCAATGGCTAAAGCGGTTTTTCCCATGGATAAAGGGATTTTCCCATAAATACATGAATTTTTCCACGAATAAAGGGATTTTCCCACGGGTAAATGGATTTTTCCAATGGATAAAGGGATTTTCCCTGGGATAAAGGGATTTCCAAATGGATAAAAGGAATTTTCCCAGGGATAAAGGGATTTTCCCGATGGATAAAGGGATTTCCCAATGGATAAAGGGATTTTCCAATGAATAAAGGGATTTTCCAATGAATAAAGGGATTTTTCCCATGGATAAAGGGATTTTTCCCAGGGATAAAGGGATTTTCCCATGGATAAAGGGATTTCCCAATGGTTAAAGGGATTTTCCCATGGATAAAGGGATTTTTCCCACAAATACAGGGATATTCCTATGGATAAAGGGATTTTCCCGTGGATAAAGCAGTTTTTCCATGGATAAAGGGATATTCCCATGGATAAAGGGATTTTTCCAATGGATAAAGCAGTTTTTCCATGGATAAAAGGATTTTCCCATGGGTAAATGGATTTTTCCAATGGATAAAGGGATTTTCCCATGGATAAAGGGATTTTTCCAATGGATAAAGCAGTTTTTCCATGGATAAAAGGATTTTCCCATGGGTAAATGGATTTTTCCAATGGATAAAGGGATTTTCCCATGGATAAAGGGATTTTCCCAGGGATAAAGGGATTTTCCCAGGGATAAAGGATTTTGCCATGGATGAAGGGATTTTCCCAGGGATAAAGGGATTTTCCAATGGATAAAGTGGTTTTTCCCATGGATAAAGGGATTTTCCCATAAATACATGAATTTTTCCACGAATAAAGGGATTTTCCCACGGGTAAATGGATTTTTCCAATGGATAAAGGGATTTTCCCATGGATAAAGGGATTTTCCCATGGATAAAGGGATTTTCACATGGATAAAGGGATTTTTCCATGGATAAAGGTATAACCCCATGGATAAAGGGATTTCCCACATAAATAAATGGATATTCCCACGGTTAAAGGGATGTTCCCAAAGGGATTTTTCCCATAAATAAAGGAATATTCCCATGGATAAAGGGATTTTTCCCATGGATAAAGGGATTTTCCCATGGATAAAGGGATTTCCCAATGGATAAAGGGATTTTTCCATGGATAAAGGTATAACCCCATGGATAAAGGGATTTCCCACATACATAAATGGATATTCCCACGGATAAAGGGATGTTCCCAAAGGGATTTTTCCCATAAATAAAGGAATATTCCCATGGATAAAGGGATTTTTCCAATGGATAAAGGGATTTTTCCCAGGGATAAAGGGATTTTTCCCAGGGATAAAGGGATTTTTCCCATGGATAAAGGTAATTTCCAATGGATAAAGGGATTTTTCCCATGGATAAAGGGATTTTCCAATGGATCAAGTCTGCCTGGGGTCCCACCCACCCCGTGGGAGCGGCAACATCCCGGGGGATCCCCCAGGAATTGGGGGCAAATCCCGGAAATCCTTTACTGGATTGGGGGTGGAATTGCAGCTTTCCGGGAGCAGTTCAGGGGGGATGAAGGAGCCGGGGCGACCCCAGGAGGGGTTTTTGGGGGGGCTCAGGGGCCCCTCCCTGCGCGCCGCCGGCCCGACCCCGGGTCCCGAGCGGGAACAGGGAATGAGACCCCAAAATCTGCACCTGGAGTGGCCGGGGGGGGGGGGGCAGGTGGGACCCCCTGACCCAGATCCCAAGGGAGATGTGACCCCTGTTCTGGATCCCAGATCCCAAGGGAGGTGCAGGTGGGATCCCTCTGACCCAGATCCCAGATCCCAAGGGAGATGTGACCCCTGTTCTGGATCCCAGATCCCAAGGGAGATGTGACCCCTGATCCAGATCCCAGATCCCAAGGGAGATGTGACCCCTGATCCAGATCCCAGATCCCAAGGGAGGTGCAGGTGGGACCCCCTGATCCAGATCCCAGATCCCAAGGGAGATGTGACCCCAGATCTGGATCCCAGATCCCAAGGGAGGTTCAGGTGGGATCCCTCTGATCCAGATCCCAAGGGAGGTTCAGGTGGGATCCCTCTGATCCAGATCCCAGATCCCAAGGGAGATGTGACCCCTGCTCTGGATCCCAGATCCCAAGGGAGGTTCAGGTGGGATCCCTCTGATCCAGGTCCCAGATCCCAAAGGAGATATGACCCCTGCTCTGGATCCCAGATCCCAAGGGAGGTGCAGGTGGGACCCCCTGACCCAGATCCCAGATCCCAAGGGAGATGTGACCCCTGCTCTGGATCCCAGATCCCAAGGGAGATGTGACCCCTGATCCAGATCCCAGATCCCAAGGGAGGTGCAGGTGGGATCCCTCTGACCCAGATCCCAAAGGAGATATGACCCCTGCTCTGGATCCCAGATCCCAAGGGAGGTGCAGGTGGGACCCCCTGACCCAGATCCCAGATCCCAAGGGAGATGTGACCCCTGCTCTGGATCCCAGATCCCAAGGGAGATGTGACCCCTGATCCAGATCCCAGATCCCAAGGGAGGTGCAGGTGGGATCCCTCTGACCCAGATCCCAAAGGAGATATGACCCCTGCTCTGGATCCCAGATCCCAAGGGAGGTGCAGGTGGGATCCCTCTGACCCAGATCCCAAAGGAGGTTCAGGTGGGATCCCCCTGACCCAGATCCCAAAGGAGGTTCAGGTGGGATCCCCCTGACCCAGATCCCAAAGGAGGTTCAGGTGGGATCCCCCTGACCCAGATCCCAAGGGAGGTGCAGGTGGGATCCCTCTGACCCAGATCCCAAAGGAGGTTCAGGTGGGATCCCCCTGACCCAGATCCCAGATCCCAAGGGAGGTTCAGGTGGGATCCCCCTGACCCAGATCCCAAAGGAGGTTCAGGTGGGATCCCTCTGACCCAGATCCCAAGGGAGATGTGACCCCTGCTCTGGATCCCAGATCCCAAGGGAGGTGCAGGTGGGATCCCTCTGATCCCAGATCCCAAGGGAGGTGCAGGTGGGATACCTCTGACGCAGATCCCAAGGGAGGCATAGCTGGGCCCCCCCAGCCTCAGGCTCGGGGCTCACCTGGCCCAGGTGAGATCCCAGCAGGAAAAGCAGAGCCGGAGCAGACGGAGAGCAAAGCCAAACTCTTGAAACACACGGACTCGGGACGGGGGGCAGGGGGGCAGTTCCTGGGGGTGGGATTTGGGATTCTCCCCCGGGCAGGGCCGGGATGGACGGATGGAGCCCGTCAGGAGCCCGGGCAGGTGGGACGGGGATCAGTGCAGCCGAGGGCAGGAGCCATAAAGTGCAGCGAAGCTTCCCGGAGCTCCCGGCGCGGCTCCGGAGCTCCGGGATTCCTGGGGGGCTCCAGTGTCCGGGGGGGGGGGGGGGGGGGGGGACACGGGGACACCGTGACACCGGGGGGGACACGGCTCAGGAAGGACCAGCGGCGCCAGGACAGGGCCGGGTCCCATCCTGGGTCTGTTCCTGGCTCCATTCCCGGTTCCATTGCTGGTTTGGTTGCCAGTCCTGGCTCCGTTCCTGGTTCCTTTTCTGGTGCCAGTTCTGTTCCTGTTCCGTTCCCAGTTCCTTTCCTGGTTCCATTCCCAGTTCTGTTCCTGGTTCCGTTCCCAGTTCCTTTTCTGGTGCCAGTTCTGTTCCTGTTCCGTTCCCAGTTCCTTTCCTGGTTCCATTCCCAGTTCTGTTCCTGGTTCTGTTCCCAGTTCTGTTCCTGGTTCCATTCCCAGTTCTGTTCCTGGTTCCATTCCCAGTTCCTTTCCTGGTGCCAGTTCTGTTCCTGGTTCCGTTCCCAGTTCCTTTCCTGGTGCCAGTTCTGTTCCTGGTTCCGTTCCCAGTTCCTTTCCTGGTGCCAGTTCTGTTCCTGTTCCGTTCCCAGTTCCTTTCCTGGTTCCATTCCCAGTTCTGTTCCTGTTCCGTTCCCAGTTCCTTTCCTGGTTCCATTCCCAGTTCTGTTCCTGGTTCCATTCCCAGTTCTGTTCCTGGTTCCATTCCCAGTTCCTTTCCTGGTGCCAGTTCTGTTCCTGGTTCCGTTCCCAGTTCCTTTCCTGGTTCCATTCCCAGTTCTGTTCCTGGTTCCATTCCCAGTTCTGTTCCTGGTTCTGTTCCCAGTTCTGTTCCTGGTTCCATTCCCAGTTCCTTTCCTGGTGCCAGTTCTGTTCCTGGTTCCATTCCCAGTTCTGTTCCTGGTTCCATTCCCATTCCCGTTCCTGGTGCCAGTTCTGTTCCTGGTTCCATTCCCAGTTCTGTTCCTGGTTCCATTCCCAGTTCTGTTCCTGGTGCCAGTTCTGTTCCTGGTTCCATTCCCAGTTCCTTTCCTAGTCCTGGTTCCGTTCCTGGTGCCAGTTCTGTTCCTGGTTCCATTCCCAGTTCTGTTCCTGGTTTGGTTCCCAGTTCCTTTCCCAGTCCCAGTTTCATTCCCAGTTCCGTTCCCGGTGCTGGTTTGGTTCCCAGTCCATTTCCAGTCCCATTGCTGGTTCCGTTCCCGTTGCCGGTTCCGTTCCCGGTGTCTCGGATCCCGCCGGGAATCTCACATGCACATCACCTGCAGCCTGGAACGAGGACACGGAGGGTCACCTGCCTCACCTGTGGCCACGCCCACCCTGCCCCGCCCTGCCCCGCCCTGCCCACCTGTCCTCCTCGACGACACCGCCCTCGGGGTCGCCGCTGTCGCCCTTCTCGGTGTCGCCCTCGCCCAGGTCCATGTCCAGCTCGTTCCCGGTGTCCGGGCGGGTGTAGGCGTAGCCACTGTGGGAAGGGCCAGAATTCCAGGGAATCCCCTTGGGGACGGCCCCTGGAATTCTGGGAATCCCCTCGAGAACAGCCCCCCCCCCCCCCCCCCCCAGAATTGCACAGAATCCCCTTGGGAATGGCCCCTGGAATTCTGGGAATCCCCTCGGGAACAGCCCCCCCCCCTCCCCCGGAATTCCAGGAATCCCCTTGGGAATAGCCTCTGGAATTCTGGGAATCCCCTTGGGAATAGCCCCTGGAATTCCGGGAATCCCCTCGGGAACAGCCCCCACCCCCGAGAACTGCACAGAATCCCCTTGGGGATGGCCTCTGGAATTCTGGGAATCCCCTTGGGAATAGCCCCTGGAATTCCGGGAATCCCCTCGGGAACAGCCCCCCCCCCCCCGAGAACTGCACAGAATCCCCTTGGGAATGGACCCTGGAATTCCGGGAATCCCCTTGGAGATGGCCTCTGGAATTCCGGGAATCCCCTTCGGAACAGCCCCCCCTCCCCCGGAATTGCACAGAATCCCCTTGGGGATGGCCCCTGGAATTCCAAGGAATCCAGCCTCTGGAATACCGGGGAATCCCCTCGGGAATGGACCCTGGAATTCTGGGAATCACCTTGGGGATGGCCCCTGGAATTCCCTTGAGAACGGCCCTCAGAATTCCAGGGAATCCCCTCAGGATTGACCCCTGGAATTCTGGGAATCCCCTGGGAATGCCCCCTGGAATCCCCTGGGGAATGCCCTGGGGAACGCTCCCTGGAATTCCAGGTATCCCCATGGGAATGCCCCCTGGAATTGTGGGGATCCCCCAAGGAATGCCCCCTGGAGTTCTGGGAACTCCCTGGGGAATGGTCCCAGGAATCCCCATGGAGATTGCCCCCTGGGATTCCGGGAATCCCATGGGAATGCCCCCTGGAACCCCCTGGGGAATGCCCCCGGGAATTCCGGGAATCCCATGGGAATGCCCCCTGGAATTCTGGGAACCCCCTGGGGAATGCCCGTGGAATCCCCTGAGAAACGCCCCCCGGGATTCCGGGGATCCCTATGGGAATGCCCCCTGGGATTCCAGGAATCCCTATGGGAATGCCCCCGGGAATTCTGGGAATCCCATGGGAATGCCCCCTGGAATTCTGGGAATTCCCTGGGAAATGCTCTCTGGAATTGTGCAAATCCCCTGGGGAATGCACCCTGGAATCCCCTGGGGAATGCCCTCCAGAATTCCGGGAATCCCATGGGGAATGCTCTCTGGAATTCTGGGAATCCCTATGGGAATGCCCCCCGGAATTCCAGGAATCCCTATGGGAACACCCCCTGGAATTCCGGGGATCCCTATGGGAATGCCCCCTGGAATTCCAGGGATCCCTGTGGGAATGCCCCCTGGAATTCTGGGAATCCCATGGGGAATGCTCTCTGGAATTCTGGGAATCCCCTGAGAAACACCCCCCGGAATTCCAGGAATCCCATGGGAATGCCCCCTGGAATCCCCTGGGGAATGCCCCCGGAATTCCGGGAATCCCATAGGGAATGCCCCCTGGAATTCTGGGAACCCCCTGGGGAATGCCCATGGAATCCCCTGAGAAACACCCCCCGGAATTCCGGGGATCCCTATGGGAATGCCCCCTGGGATTCCAGGAATCCCTATGGGAATGCCCCCGGGAATTCCGGGAATCCCATGGGAATGCCCCCTGGAATTCTGGGAATCCCCTGGGGAATGCTCTCTGGAATTGTGCAAATCCCCTGGGGAATGCACCCTGGAATCCCCTGGGGAATGCCCTCCAGAATTCCGGGAATCCCATGGGGAATGCTCTCTGGAATTCTGGGAATCCCCTGAGAAACGCCCCCCGGAATTCCAGGAATCCCCTGGGGAATGCCCCCTGGAATCCCCTGGGGAATGCCCCCGGAATTCCGGGAATCCCATAGGGAATGCCCCCTGGAATTCCGGGAATCCCTATGGGAATGCCCCCTGGAATTCTGGGAACCCCCTGGGGAATGCCCGTGGAATCCCCTGAGAAACACCCCCCGGGATTCCGGGGATCCCTATGGGAATGCCCCTGGGAATTCCGGGAATCCCATGGGAATGCCCCCGGAATTCCAGGGATCCCGCGGGGCGGGGCCGACCTGATGGAGCGGCAGGTGAAGAAGACGATCCTCTTGAGCCTCTTGTTGTAGAAGAAGTAATTGAAGGACCAGAGGCTCCCGTCCTCCCCGAAGGGATCCGAGTCCAGGTCCGGGTTGTAGCTGGGAGCGGGAAAAGCGGGAATGTCACTCATGGGACTGGGATTGGGGAACGTGGGAATGTCACGGGACTGGGACGGGAACAGCGGAAATGTCACGGGACTGGGACAGGAAACGTGGGAATGTCACGGGACTGGGACAGGAAACGTGGGAATGTCACAGGGTTGGGGACAGGAACAGTGGGAATGTCACGGATGGGATTGGGGACAGGAAAAGTGGGAATGTCACAAGACTGGGGACAGGAACAGTGGGAATCTCACTGGATTGGGGACAAGAAATGTGGGGAAGTCAAGGGACTGGGGACAGGAACAGCGGGAAAGTCACGGGACTGGGACAGGAAACGTGGGAATGTCACAGGGTTGGGGACAGGAACAGCGGGAAAGGCCTGGATGCATGGGAACAGGGCTGGGATCCCTCAGGAAGGGCTGGGATCCCTCGGGAAGGGTTGGGATCCCTCGGGAAGGGCTGGGATCCCTCAGGAAGGGCTGGGATCCCTCAGGAAGGGCCGGGATCCCTCGGGAAGGGCTGGGATCCCTCGGGAAGGGCTGGGATCCCTCGGGAAGGGCTGGGATCCCTCAGGAAGGGCCGGGATCCCTTGGGATCAGGAAGGGCTGGGATCCCTTGGGAAGGGCCGGGATCCCTCGGGAAGGGCCGGGATCCCTCGGGAAGGGCCGGGATCCCTCGGGAAGGGCCGGGATCCCTCGGGATCAGGAAGGGCCGGGATCCCAGAGGATGGGGCAGGGCCCCAGGTGCCCCCGTACCTGTAGATGTCACACTCGGCCAGGCAGATCTCCTCATCCACCGCGTCCCACAGCAGCGGCTTCAGCGCCTTGAAATCCTCGCGCACGGCCGAGAAGAGGCTGCAGTTCACGGCATTCACCACCTGGGACACGGCAACAACCGGGACGTGGGACACGGGAACAGGGATGGGGACATGGGAATGGGGACAGGGACACAGAACAGGGATGAAATCCTCGCGCACGGCCGAGAAGAGGCTGCAGTTCACGGCATTCACCACCTGGGACACGGCAACAACCGGGATGTGGGACACGGGAACAGGGATGGGGACATGGGAATGGGGACAGGGACACGGGAACGGGGACAGGGACACGGGAATGGGGACAGGGACACGGGAATAGGACATGGGACACAGAACAGGGATGAAATCCTCGCGCACGGCCGAGAAGAGGCTGCAGTTCACGGCATTCACCACCTGGGACACGGCAACAACCGGGACGTGGGACACGGGAATGGGACACGGGAACAGGGATGGGGACATGGGAATGGGGACAGGGACACGGGAACGGGGACAGGGACACGGGAATGGGGATGGGGACAGGGGACACGGGAATGGGGACAGGGGACACGGGAATGGGGACAGGGACACAGAACAGGGACAGGGACACGGGAATGGGGATGGGGACAGGGGACACGGGAATGGGGACAGGGACACAGAACAGGGACAGGGACACGGGAATGGGGACAGGGACACGGGAACGGGGACAGGGACACGGGAATGGGGATGGGGACAGGGGACACGGGAATGGGGACAGGGACACAGAACAGGGACAGGGACACGGGAATGGGGACAGGGACACAGAACAGGGACAGGGACACAGAACAGGGACACGGGAACGGGGACAGGGACACGGAACAGGGACAGGGACACGGGAATGGGGACAGGGACACGGAACAGGGACAGGGACACGGGAATGGGGACAGGGACACAGAACAGGGACAGGGACACGGGAATGGGGACAGGGACACAGAACAGGGACAGGGACACAGAACAGGGACACGGGAACGGGGACAGGGACACGGGGACGGGGACATGGGACACAGAACAGGGACAGGGACACGGGAATGGGGACAGGGACACAGAACAGGGACAGGGACACAGAACAGGGACACGGGAACGGGGACAGGGACACGGGGACGGGGACATGGGACACAGAACAGGGACAGGGACACGGGAATGGGGACAGGGACACAGAACAGGGACAGGGACACGGGAATGGGGATGGGGACACGGGAACGGGGACAGGGACACAGAACATGGGGATGGGGACAGGGGACACGGGAATGGGGACAGGGACACGGGAATGGGGATGGGGCAAGGGAATGGGGACAGGGACACGGGATCCGGACGTGGGACATAGAACGGGGACAGGGACAAGAGACATGGAGATGGGGGACACGGGAATGCAGCTGGGGGACAGGAAAAGGGGATGGGGGACACAGAACAGGGATGGGGACGTGGGAATGGGGACAAGGGACACGGGAACGGGGATGGGAGACACAGAACGAGGACGTGGGACACGGAACAGGGACGTGGGACACGGGAATGGGGACGGGGAACACAGGAATGAGGACAGGGGACACGGGAACGGGGACACGGGACAGCAGACAGGGGGACGGGGGAATGGCATTCCCAGGGAAATTTGGGATTCCCCAGCCTGGCAGTGTCCAGAGCTCCTCCCAGGGTCCTTTCCAGGGTTTTCTGGGAGAGCTGGAGAGAGGTTTGGGGTAAAGGCTGGAGGCACAGGAAACAGGGAATGGCGTCCCATGGAGCGTTGGGATTTTGGGCTGGAATTCCCAGAGAATCCGGGGCTGCCCCAGCCCCTGGACTACCCCGGGATAGCGGGAGCCGCCCCTTGGACTGGGATCATCCCGGAGATCCCTTCCGTCCCAAAGCATTCCAGGATTTCCCCATTCCACGAGCTCCAGGTCAAACCCAATTCCTGCATCCCGTCCCGTCCTGTCCCATCCCAGTGCTCCCAGTCCCTCCCAGTGCTCCCAGTCCCATCCCAGTCCCTCCCAGTGCTCCCAGTCCCATCCCAGTCCCTCCCAGTGCTCCCAGTGCTCCCAGTCCCATCCCAGTCCCTCCCAGTCCCTCCCAGTGCTCCCAGTCCCATCCCAGTCCCCTCCCAGTGCTCCCAGTCCCATCCCAGTCCCTCCCAGTGCTCCCAGTCCCATCCCAGTCCCCCCAGTCCCTCCCAGTGCTCCCAGTCCCATCCCAGTCCCTCCCAGTCCCTCCCAGTGCTCCCAGTCCCATCCCAGTCCCATCCCAGTGCTCCCAGTCCCATCCCAGTCCCATCCCAGTGCTCCCAGTCCCATCCCAGTCCGTACCCAGTTCAGGCTGGGTTTGCGGCTGAACCCGTGGCTCTCCCAGTCCCATCCCAGTCCCATCCCAGTGCTCCCAGTCCCATCCCAGTGCTCCCAGTCCCATCCCAGTGCTCCCAGTCCCATCCCAGTCCCCGTACCCAGTTGAGGCTGGGCTCGCGGCTGAACTCGTGGCTCTCCCAGTCCCATCCCAGTCCCATCCCAGTCCCATCCCAGTCCCCGTACCCAGTTCAGGCTGGGCTCGCGGCTGAACTCGTGGCTCTCCCAGTCCCATCCCAGTGCTCCCAGTCCCATCCCAGTGCTCCCAGTCCCATCCCAGTGCTCCCAGTCCCATCCCAGTCCCATCCCAGTCCCCGTACCCAGTTCAGGCTGGGCTCATAGCTGAACCCGTGGTTCTCCCAGTCCCATCCCAGTGCTCCCAGTCCCATCCCAGTGCTCCCAGTCCCATCCCAGTCCCATCCCAGTCCCCGTACCCAGTTGAGGCTGGGTTTGCGGCTGAACCCGTGTCTCTCCCAGTCCCATCCCAGTGCTCCCAGTCCCATCCCAGTCCCATCCCAGTCCCCGTACCCAGTTGAGGCTGGGCTCGCGGCTGAACTCGTGGCTCTCCCAGTCCCATCCCAGTGCTCCCAGTCCCATCCCAGTCCCATCCCAGTGCTCCCAGTCCCATCCCAGTGCTCCCAGTCCCATCCCAGTCCCATCCCAGTGCTCCCAGTCCCATCCCAGTCCCCGTACCCAGTTGAGGCTGGGCTCGCGGCTGAACTCGTGGCTCTCCCAGTCCCATCCCAGTGCTCCCAGTCCCATCCCAGTGCTCCCAGTCCCATCCCAGTGCTCCCAGTCCCATCCCAGTCCCATCCCAGTGCTCCCAGTCCCATCCCAGTCCCCGTACCCAGTTGAGGCTGGGCTCGCGGCTGAACTCGTGGCTCTCCCAGTCCCATCCCAGTGCTCCCAGTCCCATCCCAGTGCTCCCAGTCCGTACCCAGTTGAGGCTGGGCTCGCGGCTGAACCCGTGTCTCTCCCAGTCCCATCCCAGTGCTTCCAGTCCCATCCCAGTCCCATCCCAGTGCTCCCAGTCCCATCCCAGTGCTCCCAGTCCCATCCCAGTGCTCCCAGTCCCATCCCAGTCCCCGTACCCAGTTGAGGCTGGGCTCGCGGCTGAACTCGTGGCTCTTGGCGGCGCTGAAGTCGTAGTCGGGCCGGAAGGCCTCGTTCAGGGTGGCGATCAGGTAGAAGAGCGTCTTGCGGCTGCACGTGTCGCTGAGCGGGCCCTCGCCCTGCCTGGGGACAAACTGGGGTCACTGGGGACACACTGGGGACACACTGGGGACACTGGGGACAGACTGGGGACAGACCGGGGTCACTGGGGACACACTGGGGACACTGGGGACACACGGGGGTCACTGGGGACAAACTGGGGACAAACTGGGGACACTGGGGACACTGGGGACACACTGGGGACAGACCGGGGTCACTGGGGACACACTGGGGACACTGGGGACACACTGGGGACACTGGGGACACACTGGGGACAGACCGGGGTCACTGGGGACACACTGGGGACACTGGGGACACACTGGGGACACTGGGGACAGACTGGGGACAGACCGGGGTCACTGGGGACACACTGGGGTCACTGGGGACACACTGGGGTCACACTGGGGACACACTGGGGTCACTGGGGACACACTGGGGACACTGGGGACACACTGGGGTCACACTGGGGACACACTGGGGTCACTGGGGACACACTGGGGACACTGGGGACACTGGGGACACTGGGGACAGACTGGGGATAAACTGGGGACAGACTGGGGATAAACTGGGGACAAACTGGGGTCACTGGGGACACTGGGGACACACTGGGGACAGACCGGGGTCACTGGGGACACACTGGGGTCACTGGGGACAGAGTGGGGACACTGGGGTCACTGGGGACACACTGGGGTCACTGGGGTCACTAGGATCCCATCCCAAGATCCCAGTGCCCATCCCAAGATCCCAGTGCCCATCCCGGGATCCCGGTGCCCATCCCAAGATCCCAGTGCCCATCCCGGGATCCCGGTGCCAATCCTGGGATTCTGGTGCCAATCCCAGGACCCCGGTTCCCACCCCAGTTTCCCGGTGCCCACCCCACAATCCCAGTGCCAATCCCAGTTTCCCAGTGTGCCCATCCCAGTTTGCCAGGGCCCATCCCAGTTTCCCAGTTCCCATCCCACCATCCCAGTTCCCACCCCAGTTTCCCAGTGTGCCCACCCCAGTTTCCCCCCCAGTTGCCCGAGTTTCCCCAGTTTCCCCAGTCCTCCCATTTTCCCCCAGTCCCCCCAGTTTCCCCAGTCCCCCCAGTTTCTCCTAATTTACCCCCAGCCCCCCCAGTTCCCCCAGTTTCCCCAGTCCCCCCAGACCCCCAGTCTCCCCAGTCTCTCCCAGTTCCCCCCGTTCCCCCTACTTTCCCCCCCCTTTCCCCCCAGTCCCCCCCATTTCCCCCATCCCCCCCATTTCCCCCCGTGCCCCCCCAGTCCCCCCATCCCCCCCATTTCCCCCCGTGCCCCCCCAGTCTCTCCCATTCCCCCCCATCCCCCCAGTCCCCCCTTTCCCCCAGCCCCCCATGCCCCCCCATTTCCCCCATTTCCCCCCATGCCCCCCCAGTCCCCCCATTTCCCCATTTCCCCCCATCCCCCCCAGTCTCTCCCATTTCCCCCCATTCCCCCCAGCCCCCCCATCCCCCCATTTCCTCCCATTTCCTCCCAGTCTCCCCCAGCCCCCCCAGTCGCCCCTATCCCCCCCATTCCCCCCATCCCCCCGTGCCCCCATTTCCACCAGCCCCCCCCCAGTTTCCCCAGTCCCCCATCCCCCCCATCCCCCCCATTCCCCCAGTCCCTCATTTCCCCCATTCCCCCATTCCCCCCCATTCCCCCCCATCCCCCCCATTCTCCCCAGTCCCCCCATTCTCCCCAGTCCCTCATTTCCCCCATTCCCCATTCCCCCCATTCCCCCCGTCTCTCCCAGTCTCTCCCATTCTCCCCATTTCCCCCATTTCCCCCATCCCCCCAGTCTCTCCCAGTCCCCCCATTTCCTCCTGCCCCCATTTCCCCCCATCCCCCCATTCCCCCCATCCCCCCATTCCCCCCCAGTCCCCCCATTCTCCCCAGTCCCCCCATTTCCCCATTTCCCCCAGCCCCCCCATTCCCCCCATTCTCCCCATTCCCCCATTCTCCCCATTCCCCCCATTTCCCCCAGCCCCCCCCATTCCCCCCATCCCCCCATTTCCCCTATCCCCCCATTCCCCCCATCTCTCCCAGTCTCTCCCATTCCCCCCTGCCCCCCCATTTCCCCCATCCCCCCATTCCCCCCCTATCCCCCCATTCCCCCCAGTCTCTCCCATTCCCCCCTGGCCCCCATTCCCCCCAGTCTCTCCCATTCCCCCCTGCCCCCCATTCCCCCCGTCCCCCCATTCCCCCCATTCCCCCCATTCCCCCCATTCCCCCCTGCCCCCCATTCCCCCCATTCCCCCCATTCCCCCATTCCCCCCGTGCCCCCCACCTGCCGGGGCTGAGCCCGGAGCTCTGGGGCGGGGACAGGGCCTCGAGCGCGTGGGGCTGCCCCTCGTGGCAGAAGTGCTTGAAGAGCTGCTTGTCCAGCCCGGCCAGCTTGCACGAGTAGCTCTCGATCCTGCGGGACGCGGCACGGCGGCGCTGGCCACGGCAGCCGGGGGGCACAGAGACCCCCAGAGACCCTCCTGGGGAGCCCAGAGACCCCCAGAGACCCCCAGAGACCCTCCTGGGGAGCCCAGAGACCCCCAGAGACCCTCCTGGGGAGCCCAGAGACCCCCAGAGACCCCCACGGCAGCCGGGGAGCACAGAGACCCCCGGGGGAGCCCAGAGACCACCAGAGACCCCCACAGCAGCCGGGGAGCACAGAGACCCCCAGAGACCCCCGGGGAGCCGGGGAGCACAGAGACCCCCGGGGAGCCCAGAGACCCCCAGAGACCCCCAGAGACCCTCCTGGGGAGCCCAGAGACCCCCAGAGACCCCCAGAGACCCTCCTGGGGAGCCCAGAGACCCCCAGAGACCCTCCTGGGGAGCCCAGAGCCCCCCAGAGACCCTCCTGGGGAGCTCAGAGACCCCCAGAGACCCTCCTGGGGAGCTCAGAGACCCCCAGAGACCCTCCTGGGGAGCCCAGAGCCCCCCAGAGACCCTCCTGGGGAGCCCAGAGACCCCCAGAGACCCCCAGAGACCCTCCTGGGGAGCCCAGAGACCCCCAGAGACCCCCAGAGACCCTCCTGGGGAGCCCAGAGACCCCCAGAGACCCCCAGAGACCCTCCTGGGGAGCCCAGAGACCCCCAGAGACCCCCAGAGACCCTCCTGGGGAGCCCAGAGACCCCCAGAGACCCCCAGAGACCCTCCTGGGGAGCCCAGAGACCCCCAGAGACCCCCAGAGACCCTCCTGGGGAGCACAGAGACCCCCAGAGGAGCCCAGAGACCCCCAGAGACCCCTGGGGGCAGCCAGGGGAGCCCAGAGCCCCTCCCAGGGGGATCCAGGAGATCCCAGAGACCCCCAGGGGGATGAGGATTGGGGCTGGAATTCCAGAGGATCCATCCCAGGCCAGGCTGGGGCATCCCGGGATATCGGGAACGGGCATGGTTGGAATGGGAAGATCCCAAAAATCCCTTCCTGGCCAAAAGGCTGCCAGGATCCCATGGACATGATCCCAAAAATTCCCAAAAAGATCCCAAAAATTCCCAAAAATATCCCAAAAATCCCTTGCTGGCCAAAAGCCTGCCAGGATCCCAGGCCAGGATCCCAAAAATTCCCAAAAAGATCCCAAAAATTCCCAAAAAGATCCCAAAAATCCCTTCCTGGCCAAAAGGCTGCCAGGATCCCAGGCCAGGATCCCTGGCATAGCAGGAGGTGTCCCTTGGGAATGGGATCATCCCTGAAATCCCCTCCATTCCCACCCCATTCCCAGCATTCCCAGGTTGGATCCGTTCTCCCACGAGGGAATTCCCATAAAATTCCCACTCCAGCCACGTTCCCACATTCCCACTTCCTTTATCCCAGATTTTCCGCTCTCATCCCAGGATTCCTTATCCCGGATCCCCGGGTTTCAAGGGCACGGAATTCCCAGATTCTCAGCAACAGAATTCCCACATTCCCAGGGCAGCATTCCCAGTTTCCCAGGACAGCATTCCCAGTTTCCTGGGGCAGCATTCCCACATTCCCGGTTTTTCCCGGGGCAGCATTCCCAATTCCTGGGACGGCATTCCCAGACTCCCAGGGTTTTTCCCAGGGATTGCATTCCCACATTCCCAGGGCTGGCATTCCCACATTCCCAGGGTTTTTCCTGGAGCAGCATTCCCACATTCCCAGAGTTTTTCCCAGGGCAGCATTCCCGGTTTCCCAGGGCTTTTCCCGGGGCAGCATTCCCACAATCCCAGGGCTTTTCCCAGGGAATTGCATTCCCACATTCCCAAATTCCCAGGGTTTTTCCCGGGGCAGCATTCCCACATTCCCAGGGCTTTTCCCAGGGAATTGCATTCCCACATTCCCAAATTCCCAGGGTTTTTCCCAGAGCAGCATTCCCACATTCCCAGGGCAGCATTCCCAGACTCCTGGGGTTTTTCCTGGGGACAGCATTCCCACATTCCCAGGGCAGCATTCCCACATTCCCACATTCCCAGGGCAGCATTCCCAGACTCCTGGGGTTTTTCCTGGGGACAGCATTCCCAGATTCCCAGGGACGGCATTCCCACATTTCCGGTTTCCCAGGGTTTTTCCCGAGGCAGCATTCCCACTTTCCCAGGACAGCATTCCCACATTCCCGTGGCAGAATTCCCACATTCCCACTTTCCCAGGACAGCATTCCCACATTCCTGTGGCAGCATTCCCACTTTCCCAGGACAGCATTCCCACATTCCTGTGGCAGCATTCCCACTTTCCCAGGACAGCATTCCCACATTCCCGGGGCAGCATTCCCAGTTTCCCAGGGTTTTTCCCGGGGCAGCATTCCCACATTCCCGTGGCAGCATTCCCACATTCCCACATTCCCAGGGCAGCATTCCCACATTCCCAGGACAGCATTCCCACATTCCCACATTCCCGGGGCAGCATTCCCACATTCCCAGGACAGCATTCCCACATTCCCGGGGCAGCATTCCCACTTTCCCAGGACAGCATTCCCACACTCCCGTGGCAGCATTCCCACATTCCCACATTCCCAGGGCAGCATTCCCACATTCCCGGGGCAGCATTCCCACACTCCCACACTCCCGGGGCAGCATTCCCACATTCCCACACTCCCAGGGCAGCATTCCCACATTCCCGGGGCAGCATTCCCACACTCCCACACTCCCGGGGCAGCATTCCCAGACTCCCACCCTCCGGCATTCCCGCTTCCCCGCTCCCACCTGCCGATGATGTGCGCGTCTCCCGTCTCCACGGTGAGCTGGGAGTTGATGGCCTCGAAGCTGGAGTTCTCCAGCAGCTTCATCCTCCCAGGGAATTCCCGGGAATCCCCAGCAGCAGCTGCTCCCAGAGACAGGGAACGGGGATTTCCTGGGATTTCCCGGGGTTCCCTGGGATTTCCTGGGATTTCCTGGGGTTTCCCGGGGTTCCCTGGGGTTTCCCGGAATTTCCTGGGATTTCCCGGGATTTCCTGGGGTTTCTCGGAATTTCCTGGGATTTCCCAGAATTTCCTGGGATTTCCTGGGATTTCCCGGGATTTCCCAGAATTTCCTGGGATTTCCTGGGATTTCCTGGGATTTCCCAGAATTTCCCGAGATTTCCTGGGATTTCCTGGGATTTCCCGGGGTTCCCTGGGATTTCCTGGGATTTCCCGGAATTTCCTGGGATTTCCCGGGATTTCCTGGGATTTCCCAGAATTTCCTGGGATTTCCTGGGGTTTCCTGGGATTTCCCGGGATTTCCTGGGATTTCCTGGGATTTCCTGGGGTTTCCAGGGATTTCCTGGGGTTTCCTGGGATTTCCTGGGATTTCCCAGAATTTCCTGGGATTTCCTGGGATTTCCCAGAATTTCCTGGGATTTCCCAGAATTTCCTGGGATTTCCCGGGATTTCCCAGAATTTCCTGGGATTTCCTGGGATTTCCCGGGGTTTCCTGGGATTTCCTGGGATTTCCAGGGATTTCCCGGGGTTTCCCGGAATTTCCCGGGATTTCCTGGGGTTTCCCAGAATTTCCTGGGATTTCGGGGGTTTCCTGGGATTTCCCGGGATTTCCCGGGGTTTCCTGGGGTTTCCCGGAATTTCCCAGGATTTCCTGGGGTTTCCTGGGATTTCCCGGGATTTCCTGGGATTTCCCAGAATTTCCTGGGGTTTCCCGGGGATTTCCCAGAACCCGGAACGCCGGGGGAGGGAGGGGAGGGAGGGGAAGGGGGAAATGCACAAGTGGGGGTGGGAAAGGGAAAAAATGCAAAAATGGGAATGGGAAAAAGAGGGAAAATAGAGAAATGGGAATGGGAAAGGGAACGGGAAAAATGGGAAATGGGAAAAGAGGGAAAATGCAAAAATGGGGGTGGGAAAGGGAATGGGAAAAATGCAAAAATGGGAATGGGAAAAACAGGGAAAATGCAAAAATGGGAATGGGAAAAACAGGGAAAATGCAGAAATGGGAATGGGAAAAGAGGGAAAATGCAAAAATGGGAATGGGAAAAACAGGGAAAATGCAGAAATGGGAATGGGAAAAACAGGGAAAATGCAGAAATGGGGATGGGAAAGGGGAAAAGAGGGGAAATGCAGGAATGGGGAAGGAAATGGGAAAAGAACAAAAATGCAAAAATGGGAATGGGAAAAGGGGAAAAGAGAGAAAACGCAGAAAACGGAACAGAAAAGGGAAAGGGAAAAGAACAAAATGCAAAAATAAAGATAGAAATGGGGAAAGAGAAAAGGAAAAGAAAAGGAAAAGGAAAGGAAAAGGAAAAGGAAAA